>NW_026867467.1:207073-507073 GCF_020745735.1 Hemiscyllium ocellatum | reverse complement strand
TCTCCAGCGACTGTCTGTGTGGACTTTGCACATTCTCCCTGTGTCTGCGTGGGTATCCTCCTACGAGTAAGTTGGCCATGCTAAATTGCCCATACTGTTCAGGGATGTATGTTGGATGTATTAGTGTGGAGTAAACATAGGGGAATGGGTCTGGGTGGATTTGTTGGGCAATGACCATTGGAGTGCCACAAGGATCGGTGCTGGGCCTCTACTTTTTGTCATTTACATAAATGAGGTACTGTTAGTAAGTTTGCAGATGACACCAACATTGGAGGTGTAGTGGACAGCGAAGAGGGTTAGCTCAGATTACAATAGGATCTTGACCTGATGGGCCAATAGACTGAGAAGTGGCAGATGGAGTTTAGTTCAGATAAATGCGAGGTGCTGCATTTTGGGAAAGTAAATCTTAGCAGGACTTATACACTTAATGGTAAGGTCCTAGGGAGTGTTGCTGAACAAAGATACCTTGGGGTGCAGGTTCATAGCTCCTTGAAAGTGGAGTCACAGGTAGATAGGATAGTGAAGAAGGCATTTGGTATGCTTTCCTTTATTGGTCAGAGGACTGAGTACAGGAGTTGGGATATCATGTTGCGCCTGTACAGGGCATTGGTTAGACCACTGTTGGAATATTGCATGCAGTTCTGGTCTCCTTCCTATCAGAAGTATGTTGTGAAACTTGAAAGGGTTCAGAAAAAATTTACAAGAATGTTGGAAGGGTTAGAGGATTTGAACTATAGGGAGTGGTTGTTTTCCCTGGACCGTTGGATGCTGAGGGGTGATGTTATAGAGGTTTACAAAATTATGAGGGACATGAATAGGATAAATAGGCATTTTTTTTTCCCTGGGGTCAGGGAGTCCAGAACTAGAAGGCATAGGTTTAGGGTGAGAGGGGAAAGATATAAAAGAGACCAAAGGGGCAACTTTTTCACGCAGAGGGTGGTATGTGTATGGAATGAGCTGCCAGAGGATGTGGTGGAGGCTGGTACAATTGCAACATTTAAGAGGCATTTGGATGGGTATATGAATAGGAAGGGTTTTGAGGGATGTGGACCGGGTGCTGGCAGGTGGGACTCGGTTGGGTTGGAATATCTGGTCGGCATGGATGGGTTGGACTGAAGGATCTGTTCCCATGATGTACATCTCTATGACTCTGACTCTAAATGGCCAGTTTCCATACCATAGGGATTGTACGAGAAAGTCATTTGGACAGGTACATAATAGGAAATGTTTGGAAGCATATAGACCAAGGGGAGGCAGGTGAGATTAACTTAGTTTGAAATTATGGTTGACATGGATTGATTGGACCACAGGATCTGTTTCTGTGCTATATAACATTCCAACTCTAATTCTTGCTATCTCCACATTCCTCCACCTTCACATCTCTGCCTATCACTGTCACCTCATCCAGTCTCACTACTCTTCCTTATCTCTAATAATTCCTCTCCAGCCTCAGAACCCTCCCTAAGTCTAATCCCCTCCAGTCTCTCAAAGCTCTGCTACATCTGCCTTTCTTTGATTCCAGCCTTGAGGATACCCCATTTTTATTTCTCACTTAATGACGGCCCTTTCAGTTTCCTGCGCCGAGCTCCAGAATTCCTCCTAAACCTCTCCATCTCACTTTCCTCCCAAACACATTGACCAAACATGTGTCATCTATTCTAATATCACCTTTTCTGACCTGGTTTCAAAGGTGGCCTGTCATATCCCTATAATAAGTGTCTCGAGGTTTACAGCACAGAAAAAGGCTCTGTGGGCCATTGGGTCTGTGACAGTAAAGAAAACTACCACCTAACTATCCTAATCCATTTTCCAATACTTGGTCCATCGTGTTATCTGTCTTGGCATTGCAAGCATGCACCGAAATATATCTTAAATGTTGTTGGGATTTCTGTGTCTCCCACCCTTCCAGGCAGTGAGGTTTAGTGCAAGGGTTGCTCGATGATGACATCACCCACAGGAACACAGAGCAGCTGGGTCTGTGCAAACCAGAGATCGCCCACACATTGGGAAGGATGGCAGGGTCCCTGACAGGGGGCACAGGAGATTTACCAGGATGGTTCAAAGAATGGGAGATTTTAGTAGCATGTTTTAGATTTTTTTTTACACTATTCATTTTTATGATATTGGTGTTGCAGATAGATAGAGAATATCGATCTACGATAGATGGAGTCTCCTTCTCAACCTCTCCCCTTACCTGGGCTGTGGTAACCTTCAGGTTAAACCAGCAGCAGCCATCTCTCCCTAATGAGAGAGCAGCCTTTTACACAGTGATGTCACTGTGTCTCTGGGGTGGGGAGAGGGAATGCTGAAGGTGGTGGATGGGACACCACTCAGGCACAGTGCTTTGTCCTGGAGGATGTTCACTTTCTTTAATATTGTTGGGAGCTGCACTGATGCAGGCAAGTGGAGAATGTTCCAACACAATCCTGATGTGTGCCTTATAGAGAGCAAACAGACATTGGGGAATCAGGGGTTTGGGGAAACTGAGATCGTTCTTCTTGGAGCAGAGGAAATTGAGAGCGGTTTACAAATGTTACATGTTATAATAATAAACCTTACACCCATCAGCTCATTATACAAGGGTTACAGGACACATTGAAGGTTTGGGGAGATCTATTGAGACAATGGGCTGATTCAAAGGAAAGCTTTGATGCAGCAAATGGGATTGAGCTGGAATACAATACTCAGACACAATGCGAAAATCCAGGTCCTGATGAATTGAGTAATTCTGTCAGAGTTTGGCATTACAATTACTGAGATTACCATCTGAATACCCACCTGTATATCCTGTAATACAAGTTTATAAAATCCGTCACTGTCAGTTCAGATTAGAAACTCACACCATCCCCTCCTCCTGGCCCAGGATGACTGGACACATTCCCCCTTGTGGAGGGCAGCATCAATTCAGAGGGAAATCTATGTGGGTTTCTATGAGTTTCCACCTTGGGACTTCATGTGACTGAACAGGGCAGATCTTTGACTCATGGGACAGAATGTTCCAAGAGTCAGTGAGATATGGAGAACAGGATTTGCTTTTCTTTCCTTCCGTGCTACCACTGTGCCTCATCAATAAGACATGGGGTGTGAAAGGCTCACGCAGCTTGATGGGTAAGATGTCTCCACTCTGACCAATGGGCAGCTAGCAACCAGCCCATATCCCTCCAAACCCTTCCTATTCATATACCCATCCAAATGCCTCTTAAATGTTGCAATTGTACCAGCCTCCATGACATCCCCTGGCAGCTCATTCCATACATGTACCACCCACTGCGTGAAAAAGTTGCCCCTTAGGTCCCTTTTATATCTTTCCCCTCTCACCCTATACCTGTGCCCTCTAGTTCTGGACTCCCTGACCCCAGGGGAAAAAAATGCCTATTTATCCTATCCTTGCCCTTCATAATTTTGTAAACCTCTATAAGGTCACCCGTCAGCCTCCGACACTCCAAGGAAAACAGCCCTAGCCTGTTCAGCCTCTCCCTATAGCTCAGATCCTCCAACCCTGGCAACATCCTTGTAAATCTATTCTGAACCCTTTCAAGTTTCACAACATCTTTCCGATAGGAAGGAGACCAGAATTGCATGCAATATTCCAAAAGTGGTCTAACCAATGTCCTGTACAGTCGCAACATGACCTCCCAAACCCTGTACTCAATCTCTGACCAATAAAGGAAAGCATACCAAATGCCTTCTTCACTATCCTATCTACCTGCGACTCCACTTTCAAGGAGCTATGAACCTGCACCCCAAGGGCTCTTTGGTCAGCAACACTCCCAAGGACCTTACCATTAAGTGTATAAGTCCTGCTAAGATTTACTTTCCCAAAATGCAGCACCTTGCATTTATCTGAATTAAACTCCATCTGCCACTTCTCAGCCCAGATCCTGTTGTAATCTGAGATAACCCTCTTCGCTGTCCAGTATACCTCCAATGTTGGTGTCATCTGCAAACTTACTATCTGTATCTTTTAAGCTGGCATCCAAATCATTTATATAAATGACAAAAAGTAGAAGCCCCGCACCGATCCTTGTGACACTCCACTGGTCACAGGCCTGACGACTGAAAAACAACCCTCCACCACCATCCTCTGTCTTCTACCTTTGAGCCAGTTCTGTATCCAAGTGGCTAGTTCTCCCTATATTCCATGAGATCTAACCTGGCTAATCAGTCTCCCATGGGGAACCTTGTCGAATGCCTTACTGAAGTCCATATAGATCACATCTACTGCTCTGCCCTCATCAATCTTCTTTGTTACTTCATCAAAAAACTCAATCCAGTTTGTGAGACATGATTTCCCACACGCAAAGCCATGTTGACTATCCCGAATCAGTCCTTGCCTTTCCAAATACATGTACATCCTGTCCCTCAGGATTCCCCCCAACAACTTGCCCACCACCAAGGTCAGGCTCACTGGTCTATAGTACCCTGGCTTGTCCTTACCACCCTTCTTAAACAGTGGCACCACGTTTGCTAACCTCCAGTCTTCCGGCACTTCACATGTGACTATCGATGAGAACAATATCTCAGCAAGAGGCCCAGCAATCAGTTCTCTAGCTTCCCACAGAGTTCTCGGGTACACCTGATCAGGTACTGGGGATTTATTCACCTTGAACCGTTTCCAGACATCCAGTACTTCCTCCTCTGTAATCTGGACATTTTGCAGGATGTCACCATCTATTTCCCTACAGTCTATATCTTCCATATCCTTTTCCACAGTAAATACTGATGCAAAATATTCATTTAGTATCTCCCCCATTTTCTGTGGCTCCACACGAAGGCCGCCTTGCTGATCTTTGAGGGGGCCTATTCTCTCCCTAGTTACCCTTTTGCCCTTAATACATTTGTAAAAATCCTTTGGATTCTCCTTAATTATATTTGCCAAAGCTATCTCATGTCCCCGTTTTGCCCTCCTGATTTCCCTCTTAAGTATACTCCTACCTTCTTTATACTCTAAGGATTCACTCGATCTATCCTGTCTGTACCTGACATATGCTTCCTTCTTTTGCTTCACCAAACCCTCAATTTCTTTAGTCATCCAGCATTCCCTATCCCTTCCAGTCTTCCCTTTCACCATGACAGGAATATACTTTCTCTGGATTCTTGCTATCCCATTTCTGAAGGATGGTCACTAAGACTGTTTCTTTACCTCTGTTGAAATCGGCATAATGAAGAAGCAAAGGGTGGGTTGAAAATGGCAATGATCGGCTTTCGTGGGTTGGTGTTTATTAGAGTTTCTATCGACAGTATAAATATTTGAGCACTTATTCAAGCTGCTAGAGGAAGTGATGGGGGCTGGTACAATTACGACATTTAAAAGGCATCAGGATGAGTATGTGAATAGGAAGGGTTTAGAGGGATATCAGTCAAGTGCTACCAATTGGAATGAAATGAGATGAGAATATCTGGACGAGTTGGACAGGAAGGTCTGTTTCCAAGCTGTGCATCTCTGTGACTCTGTGCCTCTGAATAGTCTATTGCAGAGAGTTTCAGACAGGACTTGGTTTGTGTGTCTCTCTCATGCTTCCTCAGAATCTGCAAACCCTATGTCTCCAAATTTCCACCAGACTCTAAGAAATAGAAAAAAGAGGGTCAGTACTGAGGGAGTGCTGTACTGTCGGAGGGTCAGCACTGAGGGAGTGCTGCACTGTCAAATGGTCAGCACTGAGGGACAGTGCACTGTCAGTTGTTCAGTCCAGAGGGAATGCCACACTGTCAAAGGATCTGTACTGAGAGAGCACTGCACCATCAGAGGGTCAGTACTGAGAGAACACTACCCTGTCAGAGGGTCAATACTGAGACATTGCTGCACTATCAGAGGTGCAGGATCGAGACAGTGCCACACTGTCAGAGGATCAGCACCGAGGGAGTTCTGCTCTGTCGGAGGGCCAGTACTGAGGGAATGCTGCAGTATCAGAGGGTCAGTACTCAGGGAGCACTGCACTGTCAGACGGTTAGTACTGCGGGAGCGCTGCACTGTCAGTGGTCAGTACTGAGGGAGCACTGCAATGTCAGAGGGTCAGTACTAGGGAGTGCTGCACTGTCAGAGGGTCAGTACTGAGGGAGTGCCGCACTGTCAGAGGGTCAGTACTGAGGGAGTGCTGTACTGTCAGAGGGTCAGTACTGAGGGAGTGCTGCACTGTAGAAATGTCAATACAAAGAGAGTGCTGCAGAGTCAGAGGGTCAGTACTGAGGGAATGCTGTGGCGTTAGAGGCTCACTTCTGAGGGAGTGCTGCAGTGTGAAAGGATCAGTGCTGAGGGAGTGCTGCACTGTCAGAGGGTCAGTACTGAGTGACCGTTGACTGTCAGGGATGCAGAACCAAGTGAGTGCTACACTGCCATACTGTCAGCATGGACGCAGTGCTGCACTGTCAGAAGGTCACTACTGAGGGAGTGCTGCACTCTCAGAGGGTCAGTACTGCGGGAACACTGCATTGTCAGAGGGGCAGTATTGAGGGAGTGCTGCACAGACAGAGGGTCAGTACTGAGGGAGTGCCGCACTGTCAGAGGGTCAGTACTGAGGGAGCGCTGCACTGTCAGAGGGTCAGGACTGAGGGAGTGCCGCACTGTCAGAGGGTCAGTACTGAGGGAGCGCTGCACTGTCAGGGGTGCAGGACCAAGGGAGTGCTGCACTGTCAGCGTGTCAGTTCTGAGGGAGAGATGCACTGTCAGAGTGTCAGAACTGAGGGAGTGCAGCACTGTCAGTGGATCAGTATGGAGGAAGTGCAGCATTGTCTGAGGGTCAGGACGGAGGAAGCACTGCAATGTCAGAGGGTCAGTACTGGGGGAATGTCACACAGTCAGAGGGTCAGTCCAGAGGGAGTGTTGCACTGTCAGGGGTGCAGGACCAAGGGAGTCAGTGCGTCAGTTCTGAGGGAGTGCCGCATGTCAGAGAGTCAGTAGAGACGGAGTGCTGCACTGTCAAAGGGTCGGTTTGAGGGATGGATGCACTGTCAGAGGGTCAGGACGGAGGAAGCACTGCAATGTCAGAGGGTCAGTACTGAGGGAGTGTCGTACTGTCAGAGGGTCAGTTCTGAGGGAGTGATGGACTGTCAGAGGGTCAGTTTGACGGAGGGCTCGCTGTCAGAGAGTCAGCACTGCGGGCGTGCCGCACTGTCGATGGATCAGTACTGTGGGAATGCTGCACTTTCAGAGGGTCAGTACTGACTGAGCGCAGCACTATCTTGTGGCCTAAGAGGAATATCTGAAATTGTTCAGTACCTTTCAGCCTCTGTCCCTGCTCAGCAATGATTCCCACATCCAAATTCCAGAGACTTTGTTCAAACAGACCGCCTTCATTTGGTTATTGAACCTGAAGAGGTTCCACCCTCTTTTCCCAGGGTTGGAGGTTTCGTTTCACGTGACTGACCTGTCAGCTCAAAGGGATATTTTCATGCTGCAGGGCAGAGGTTTATTCCTCAGCTTCCATGTGCTCATCCCAAATGAATCCCACTGCCCTGCACTCAGCAGAGTCATGTGTTCATTATTTCTGAGCTTCCCAATGCTAATCCACATCCAGACTGACATCCCACACTCTTCCAAATTGCATTGGAGGTTAATTGCCTGGGAGAGAGGAGTGCTAAGAGGGGAAATAAAAATAGAAAGGACTTTACAATGACATTAAGGGTGAATTGATAATGAGAGAAAGAGGGGGTTGTGGAACACAGTGAGAGTTTGTGCATGGACTCAGAGGGTGTAGTGAATGGATGCATTATGTCAATGCTCATTGGGACAGGGGTGATATGAAATTGTGGAGATGCTCTGTGATACAATTAAATGAATTAGCATCTATATATATAGAGAGAGAGAGAGATGGTTCTGAGTGGTCTGATCTTCTTAAAACCCAATAAATCTCCAAAGACGGTGGAAATGTATCTCAGCTGAAAATGTGTTGCTGGTTAAAGCACAGCAGGTTAGGCAGCATCCAAGGAATAGGAAATTTGACGTTTCGGGCATAAGCCCTTCATCAGGAATTGTAGATGAAGAACAGCAGAGGTCCTTTGCAGGTCTGTGAGAGTGTTGTCCTGAGCTGGGGTAGGGCTGATTGCAGGGAATGTAGGTAGCGACGCATGGCTGCAAGGGTGGAGCGGAGGATCTGGAGGGAGGTCTGATGCTGGAGGCTTCGGATTTGTTGTAGGTACAGGTTGTCCTGGTTAGGTCCAAATTTTGTTGGTTGGAATGTAGTTCGGAGTCCGTGTGGGATCAGTTGGTTCCGTAGGCAGGTGCTGAGGAAGGAGATGTGGCTGTGGTAGGGAGTCTGTTTGAGAACGTGGCTGAAGAGCTTCTGTGCAGAGGAGATGACCTGGGGGGTGCAGTGAGAGAGAGACTCACTGAAATCCTTGTAGAGGGAGGAAGAGAGCTTCTTCAAGGAAGGCATCCTTGCAAGAGGATTCGCAGTAGGTTAAAATCTTCGAGTAAAAAATGAGGTCTGCAGATGCTGGAGATCACAGCTGAAAATGTGTTGCTGGTTAAAGCACAGCAGGTTAGGCAGCATCCAAGGAATAGGAAATTCGACGTTTCGGGCATAAGCCCTTCATCAGGAATCAAACTGGAAATGTATCTCAGTTTACCGAATGAGGTGATGGAGGAAGTAACAGGTACACTTGCAAACATTTTCAAATCCCCTCTGGCCACAGGAGAGGTGTCGTCAGACTGGCCACATGGTACTGTTACTCAAGAAGGAGCATGGGATATACCAGGCAGCTACAGGCCAGTCAGGCTAATATCGTGGGTGGGATGTCTGTTGGAAGCAATTTTGGAAGATAGAATTAATCAGCATTTAAAGAGACTGGAGTTCATGAAGAACAGTCAGAATAGTTCTGTTAAGGGGAAGTCAGGTCTGACCAATGGGATTGCACTTTTTAAGGAGGTGACCAGGTGTGTAAATAAGGGCAATGTTTTCCTGTCGTACGCTTGGAGGTGAGTAAGGCTTTTATCAGGCCCCATACTGGAAACTGATAGTGAACATAAAAACTCAACACCCAAGGAATTTGGCACACAATGCTGAGTGACAGGAAGCAGACAGTGATGGCCCAGTTAGAAATCCCTGTCCATTCCTGTCTCACAGAAGTTACTGTTGGGTGTCCTGCTGATGTGGCTGATAGAAAAGATTTAGATTTGAATGGTGGATGGTTAATCAGTGGGTTCATGAATGATACGAAGATTGGTGGGGTGATAAATACTGAGGAGGATAGCCTTAGGTTACAGAAGGATGGAGATGGCCTTGTCAGATGGACCGATCCGTGGTAACGGGTGAGGTGCCCGAAGACTGGAGGGTGATTAATGATGTGCCATTATTGAAGTAAGGCTGCAAGGTACAGCCATTGAACTATGGAGCTGTGAGCCTGATGGCAGTGGTGGGTAAGCTGTTGGAGGGCATTCTGAGAGACAATTTACATTCATTTGGAAAAGCAAGAGTTGATTAGGCATGGTCAGCATGGCTTGTGGAAATGGCTTGTCCAATTTGATTGAGTTTTTGAAGTGTTGACTGAGAAGATAGATGAGAAGGTTTCACATGGGAAACTGCTTAGTAAAAGGTTAGATGGCATGACATGCAGGGAGAGAGGACAGCACGGTGCCTCAATGGTTAGCACTGCTTCCTCACAGCACCAAGGATGCAACTTTGATTCTAGCTCCCGGCCACTGTCTGTGTGAAGTTTACACATTCTCCCTGTATCTATGGGTTTCCTCCGGGTGCTCCAGTTTCTACTGACAATCCAAAGATGTGCAGTGTAGGTGGGGTGGCCATGGGAAATGCAGAATTACCGGGATAGAATAGAGAGTTTGAGTGTAGGTGGGATGCTTTTCAGACAGTCGCTGAAGACCTGATGGGCCGAATGGCTTGGTTTTACACTGTAGGAATTCTGCGATTAATCCAGAGACCCAATAATGTTCTGAGGACCAGGGCTCCAACCTTGGACTGCGGTGGATGTGGGTCCTTACACTCTGAAGGGATTTGTGGATGAACGCAGTCTGAGAGTTGGGCTGGGCTGTGTTCTGAGGTGTTGAGGGTGTGAATGTTTTGTGGAGGTACTGTCAGAAGGGCATTGTGGGTAAACACAATGGAGTGGTGCTTTCTGAGGTATGAGCGAGCACTATCTGGTGGTACAAGGTGCAGAAGGTAGGAAGGTACAGACACACTTCCCTAATCATTCCCTCAGGGTCCGCAAAGCCGGCTGGTGTCGTAATTTGGGACGGAGGCCACGTCCATTTTAGAAGATTCAGATCTTTTTAAACAATCAGTGAAAAGTAACATCACCATGTGTCTTAAACATGGATTGGAGGAAAACTGTTGTCAACCTAAGGTCACTTGTTGCTTGGAGACGCTTTAGAAAAGCAGGCACCCAAACAGACCAACGCTGTCGATGCAAGAAGTGGTGCACAGGAAGATCTAACAAGTCATTTGTAGTTGCAGTCTGTCTCCCTAGAGCAGTCATCATGCAAGGTCAGGGTTCAGTCTGAGGAGAAGTAACTCTCCATCGAACCTTCCTCCATGTTTGTACAGTAATTGTGGTTGTGTGAGTGTGTGTGTGTGTATCTCTGTGTGTGAGAGAGAGAGACAGAGGGCGAGTGTCTGTCCGTGTGTGTGAGAGAGAGTGCGTGTGTATATCTCTGTGTGTCTACGTGTGTGAGAGAGGGATTATGTGTTTCTGTATGTGTCTGTCTGAGTGTGTGTTTGTGTGCGTGTGTGTGTGAGAGAGAGAGGAATGTGTGTGTGTTTGAGACAGTGAGAGTGTGTGTTTGAAAGAGAGAGTGTGTGCTTGTGTGTAGGTGTGTGAGAGAGAGAGGAATGTGTGTGTGCAAGAGAGAGAGTGTGTGTATGTGTTTGAGGGAGTGAGTGCGTGTGTATCTGTTTGAGGGAGTGAGAGTGAGTGTTTGAGAGAGTGAATGTCTGTGAGAGAGAGTGAGTGTGTATGTGTTTGAGGGAGTGAGAGAGTGTGTGTGTTTGAGAGAGTGAGAGAGTTGTGTGTGTGTAAACTAGCCAGTCTTATTGTGTGCCCAGCTGCTGTTTCAGGTGAATTGTTCCTTGTGTCTCCATAGACACAAAAGCTGCAAGATTTGATGAACTGGGGGAAAGAGAGTGTTGTTCATTCCAGTGGGAATTCATCCAGTAAACCTTCTCTGAAGCATTCCTCACACACTAACGTCCCTCTGGCAGTGCAGTGACTAGTCCTGCACACAGGGCTCCAGGTACAAACCAATGTAATGTCACCGTAGTCTTACCAGAGCATGGGACAGCTCCTCATCACAGAGCAGTGTCTGGTGGGGATTTAATCAGAGGGTCACCATGGGCCAGCTGAGGGGAGAGGTTGGGAAGGAGAGCCCTTCAGGGACTGAAACCACGCTATTGGTTTTACTCTGCATTGTAAACCAACTGTCCAGCCAACTGTGCTAACTGACTTCATTCCTGGGCATGCCCTGTATAACCCAATCATAGCCAGCCTGCACCTCAATAGGAGCCACAAGCAAGGCCATTCGGCCCCACCCTAACCCAGAATGGAGAGTACGGGAAGCTGATGAAGGAAACAAGCCCCTCCCATGTGGCCTTCTGAAATGGAGCTGGAGGACAGAGCAGACCTGGCCTGCTGTTTGCTTCCCTGAGACTGGCCTGCTCCACGTGAGGGAGAGACTGAGGGGAACCTCGAGGAGATTTCACTTCTCACTGAGAGGCTGCAACTCCAATCCAAATCAGGCTGGTTCCCTCCGAGACTCACGGAAGAGTGCAGCACTCTACAGATCAGGCCCTTGTGGAGTCATAACCTCCAGTGTGGGGGGGCAAGAGCTGGGAGATAGCATTAAGAACATAAGACCATCCGAAATAGGAATAGGAGGAGACCATCCTGCCCTTTGAGCCGGCTCTGCTATTCAATAGGATCATGGATGATTCAACATTTGATTTGGGAGCTGAAACCCGGACAGCACAGAGACAGAGAATCAAATTACTCTGCCATGAAGAATCATCAGAGAGAGCGAGCGAACACACACACACACACACACACAGACACACACACACACACACACACACACACTGACACACAGACACACACACACACACACACTGACACACAGACACACACAGACACATAGGAAGGATGTGGAGGCACTGGAACGGGTGCAGAGGAGGTTTACCAGGATGTTGCCTGGTATGGTAGGAAGATCGTATGAGGAAAGGCTGAGGCACTTGGGGCTGTTTTCATTGGAGAAAAGAAGATTTAGGGGTGACTTGATAGAGGTGTACAAGATGATTAGGGGTTTAGATAGGGTTGAACATGAGAACCTTTTTCCACGTATGGAGTCAGAAATTACGAGGGGGCATAGCTTTAAATTAAGGGGTGGTAGGTATAGAACAGATGTTAGGGGTAGATTCTTTACTCAGCGAGTCGTGAGTTCATGGAATGCCCTGCCAGTAACAGTGGTGGACTCTCCCACTTTATGAGCATTTAAACGGGCATTGGACAGGCATATGGAGGATAGTGGGCTAGTGTAGGTTAGGTGGGCTTGGATCGGGGCAACATCGAGGGCCGAAGGGCGTATACTGCGCTGTATTTTTCTATGTTCTATGAGACACACACTTACACACACACACACACACACACACACACACACACACACACACACACACACACACACACACACTCACACAAGAATTGTGGGATTCAGGCTGTCTGTGGGAATTTTGCCACAAGGAGCGAGCTCTGGACTGGGAAGAGACAAAGGAGCAAAATGCTAGAGAGGGGTCTGATCCCACAGATTTCACTGCTTCCCACTCTCACTGCAGCTCTCATGTCTATTTCTGTATTCCCAGTTCTCTCTCCCATGTCTTTCCTTCAATCCTATCTCTCAACATCCTTCACATCTCTGCCCTGTTTACATTTCCCAGTAGATTCCCTTCCCCCTTTGTCACCTCACCAGATTTTCCAGGAATGTTTAATCATTTAGTCTTTCACAAAACCAACACCTTGCTCATCTCTCTCTGCATCTTTCTCTCAGCTCTGTGGGATCTTGCTTTTCTTGCCTGTACATCATTCTCACTGCATCGCAGCAGCTCCACCACCCCCTCCCCCACCATCACCCAACTCTCTCAGCTCTATCTCTCTGCTGTTGCAACTCATCTCTCTCTCTCTCTGTCTCTCTCTCTCTGTCCTATATCTCTCCCTGGAGTTTCTATCTTGCTGTCTGTCTGACCTTCTCTTCCTGCCTTTCTCTCTCATTTTCATGATGTATCTGTCTGACATTGTATTTCTCTTCCTGAAGTTCCACTCTCTTCTCTGTCTGTCTCTTTCCTGCTCTCTCTCAGTTTTTCTCACTTTCTCTCCCTCTTTCTGCCTGCTTGTCTTTCACTTGTTCTCTCCCTCCCTCTCACTGTCTGTCTGTCCATCTCTCTTTCAGTCCTGTAGTTTCTCTCCCTCTTTCTCCCTGGACCCTCTGCTCTGTCCCAGTGATTGGGGAAGGGGCAATGGGAAGAGTTTGCCTCAGTGCCTGGTCTCTCCCAGGATTTACCCCGACTGTGGGGAGGGGGTGAGTGGAAGGAACATGGAGTACTTTTCTGAGTGAGTCTGAAATAGAGAAAAAGAGAAAGGGAGAGTGACAAAAAGCGAGAGAGACATGGAGAAAGTGGAGATGGAGAAAGTGGAGAGAGAGAGATGGGCAGTGAGAGTCAGGGAGACGGAGAGAGTGAGAGAAGGACAGAGTGAGAGAGAGGGAGAGAGAGAGAGAGAGAAGGACATATATGGAGGGAGAAGGACAGTGTGTACGACTGGCGATGGTTTCAGAGTGGGATCTCGCTGTGCATGACAGCAGTCAGTCAAAAGGCGAGTTAGTCTCTGCACCTTGTCCTCCAGCCCAGGGGCTGTGAGTCTGCATGGGGAAGGAGGAGAGTGGGAGACAAGAGGTGAGTAGGACAGCCAGAAACAGGGGGAGTGTTTGATGGAGATTTGGGGTTGGTGGAGAAAGGAGGAGCTGTTGTCAGAGAGAGATGAGGGAGGGAGAGCCTGTGATGCAAAGTCTGAGACAGGGCAGAGAAGAGGTCTCCACAGGAAGGATAGTCAACTCTTGAAAGGTAGTGTGCTTCCAAATAAAGCTATTGGACTATAAAGAGATGTTGTGTGATTTTTAACATTGGCCACCCCATCGAACACTGACACATCTATGTCCTCATAGAATCCCTACAGTGCGGAAACAGGTCGTTCGGCCCAATAAGAACACACCAAACGAATCTGATCGATTCAATCATTGATTTGAGTGAAGGGATATTTCAGCACCTTCTTCAGTTGCTGCGTGAACTTTGTCAGGGTCATAGCAAAAATGCCATGCAGCAATTGAGAAACTGCATCATGAATCCAGCACAATTCATGTAGATACGTAGACCAATAGCCTATCACAGACATTTGGCTCCATATTGAATACATTGTTAACACGAACAGTAACAAGATGGATTTACTTCAGCCTTTGCATCTCAGTGTCCCTGTGAGACTCTCCACTGGTCTCCTGTGGGCTCTGCTGGTCATTGACATGTGTCTGATGCTGAAAACATTGAGCAGCAGAATCAGGGGAAATTGGAAAGTCGGGTTAGAATGTGGTGGAGGAACTCAATTATGACCCAGTCTCAAGTGTAATAAACATCGATTGTTACATCACAAAGCCAGGGGGTGTTATCCAGCCAATACCGAGCTGGGAGAATAAAATACCAGAAGATGTTCTTTAAACAGCTCAGCACAGTCGCTGTTCCCAGAGCAGTTTGCTAACTGCAATATTTAATTTTCAGCTTCTGGCAACAAATGGCCACAAATCAATCGAATATGAAAGTGATGGCAAACCAGACAGGACCGTCCGACCGATATAAAGCAGTACGGCAAAGATATTACACATGGGGATGCCCAACAGGAAACTGTTGTGTTCTCAATAATCAATCGGATGTTTCTCAATATCAGGTTGAGAATAACGACCAGTAGATCTGCCACTGTCATGGCCACCAGATAATGGGTATCACATGGGGACAATCCACAATCTTTATCAAGCACCATGAAGATCATCATTACATTAACTGTGAGGAAGGCAAACAAACAAATTATACATTAATTTGGAGGCGAAGTTATGGTACCTTAATAGTTAGTACTGCTGCCTCACAGTGCCTGGGACGTGGGCTTGATTCCAGTCTGGGTCAACCATCAGCAGTAATTCTCCAGAGGATTAGATTAGATTACTTACAGTGTGAAACAGGCCCTTCGGCCCAACAAGTCCAAACCGACCCGCTGAAGCGCAACCACCCATACCCCTACATATGCCCCTTACCTAACACTACGGGCAATTTAGCATGGCCAATTCACCTGACTCACACATCTTTGGACTATGAGAGGAAACCCACGCAGACATGGGGAGAACACAGTCAGTCGCCTGAGGCAGGAATTGAACCCAGGTATCTGACACTGTGAGGCAGCAGTGCTAACCACTTACCAACCCACCCTTCCATTTCTTCATCCAAGTCATTTATATAAACACAAAGACCAGAGGCCCAAACACATATCCCTGTGGGATATCAATGATCACCAACCTCCAGGTGGAATACTTTTCCATCCACTACCACTCACTGTCTTCTTTCTGCTGGCCAATTCTGTATCCAGGCAGCCAAATTTCCCTGTACTCCTTAACGCTCTGAATGAGCTTACCATGGGTAACCTTATCAAATGCCTTTCTGAAATCCATATATACCACATCCACTGCTCGATTGGTTTTGCGTGTGGGAAATCATGTCTCACGAGGTTGATTGAGTTTTTTGATGAAGTAACAAAGAGGATTGATGAGGGCAGAGAGCTGGACATGATCTCCATGGACTTCAGTAAGATGCTCGACAAGGTTCCTCATGGAACACTGGTTGGAAGGTTAGGTTGCATCGAATACAGGGAGAACTAGCCATTTGGATACAACATGGTTCAAAGGCAGAAAATAGAGAGTGGTGGTAGGACGGTTGCTTTTCAGACTGGAGGCCTTTAACCAGTGGTGTGCCACAAGGATCTGTGCCGGGTCCATTAGTTTTCATCATTTATATAAATGGTTTGAATGGGAACATACGAAGTTTAGTTAGTAAGTTTGCAGATGACACCAAAATTTGAAGTATAGTGGATATCGAAGAAGGTTATTTCAGATTACAATGGCACCTTGACCAGATGGGCCAATGGGCTGGGAATGGCAGATGAAGCTTAATTTAGATAAATGTGAGGTGCTGCATTTTGGAAAAGCAAATCAGAGCAGGACTTGTCCACTTACTAATAAGGTCTGAGGGAGTGTTGCTGAAAAAGAGACCTTGGAGTGCAGGTTCATAGTTGTTTCAAATTAGAGTTGCAGGTAGATAGGATAGTGAAGAAGGTGTTTGATATGTTTTCCTTTAATGATCAGAGCATTGACTACAGGAATTGGGAGGTGATTTGCAGCTGTACAGGACATTGGTTAGATCATTTTTGGAATATTGCGTGCAGTTCTGGTCTTCCTATCAGAAGGATGTTGTGAAACTTGAAATGGTTCAGAAACAATTTACAATGATATTGCTAGCGTTGGAGAATTTGAGCTATAGGGAGAGGCTGAGTAGGCTGGGGCTGTTTTCCCTAGTGTATTGTAGCTGAGGGATGACTTTATAAAGGTTTATAAAATCATGAGGGGCATGGATAGGATAAATAGACAAGGTCTTTTCCCTGGCATGGAGGAATCCAGAACTAGAGGGCACAGGTTTAGAGTGAGAGGGGAAAATATAAAAGGGACCTAAGGGGCAATGTTTTCATGCAGAATGAGGTGCTAGGGGAAGTGGTGGAGGCTGGTACCATTGCAGCATTTAAGAGGCATCTGGATGGGTATATGAATTGGAAGGATTAAGCAGGCTATGGGCCAAGTGCTGGAAAATGGAACTAGGTTAGGTTAGGATATTTAGTCAGCATGGACGAGTTGGACCAAAGGGTTTGTTTCCATGCTGTACATCTCGATGACCTTCATCAAATTGTCTCATCACTTCCTCAAAGAAGTCAATAAGGCTTATGAGACATGACCTGTCCCTCACAAAGCCACTGACTATCTTTATTCAAACTATGTTTTTCCTAATAGTCATAAATCATTTCTCTCAGAATCCTTTCCAGTACCTTGCTTACTACAGTCATAAAACTGACTGATCTGTAATTCCCATAGATTTCCCTATTCCCTTTCTTGAAAAGAGGATCAACATTCACCTCCCTCCAATCAGCCAGTACTACTCCCAAGGAGAGTGTGAGTGCAAAGATCATCACCAGACATGCAGCAGTCTCGTTCCTCACTTCCTGTAGTAACCTTGGATATGTCTGGCTCAGCCCTGGAGACTTGTCTATCTTGTTGCTTCCCCGAAGTTTCAGCAATTCACTTTCTTAATATCAATCTGTTTAACCCTATTAACCTGAATCATGGTGTTCTCAGTATCAACAAGGTCCTTCTCTCTCATGAATACCGAAGTAAAAAACTCATTTAGGACCTCCCCTACCCCTTCAGAATCCAGGCACAAGTTCCCTTCACTATCCCTGATTAGCCCTATCCACTCTCTCATCATTCGCTTATTCCTCATTTAAGTGTAGAATGCCTTTGAGTTTTCCCTAATCCTTCCTGTCAAGGCTTTTTCATGCCTCCCCTCCTAGCTCTCCTTAATCCATTTTTGAGTTCTTTCCTAGCTACCCCATAATCCTCTAAAGCTTTGCCAGATCCTTGCTTCCTCAACCTCAAATAAGCTTCCTCCTTCCTCATGATGAGGAGCTCTTCTTTTGTCATCAAATGCTCCTTCACCTTCCCATTCCTTGCCTGTCTCAGTGGGACAAAGCTATCCAACATTTCTGTTATGCATTTCCTGTAGATCAAGTGCTTCATTAGATTAGGTTAGATTAGATTCTGTACAGTGTGGAAACAGGCCCTTCGGCCCAACATGTCCACAACGACCCTCTGAAGAATAACCCACCCAGACCCATTTCTGTCTGACTGATACACCCGACACTACGGGCAATTTAGTATAGCCAATTCACCTGATCTGTACATCTTTGGACTGTGGGAGGAAACCGGAACACCCGGAGAAAACCCAAGCAGACACGGGGACAATGTGCAAACTCTACACAGAAAGTTACCCGTGGCTGGAATCGAACATGGGACCCTGGTGCTGTGAGGCAGCAATGCTAATCCCGAGCCACTGTGCCGCCCAATTGTTCCCAATGTATACTCTATGATTCCTGCCTAATTGCAGTATAATTTCTCCTCCACCAATTAAATGCCTTCCCATTCTATCTATTTCTATCCCTCTCCATGGCTGTGGTAAAGGTGAGGCAGTTGTGGTCACTGTTACCGAAATGCTCTCCCATCAAGAGATCTAACACCTGGCCTGGCTTGTTGCCCACTACCAAACCAATATGGCCTCCTGCTAGTTGGTCTAGGGGAATCCTTCCTGGACACACATCACAAAATTGGCTCAATCTGACCATCTACAGTAAGGAGGTTCCAAACAATACTGGGGGAATTGAAGTCATCCATAACTACAACTGGAGGGCCGGGAGGGGGCACCTGGTACTGGCTTCTTTCCTGTTACTGACTTCCACCCATACTGCCTCAGTAGACATAAGCACCTCAACAACCTTCTTTTCTGCCGCTGTGATGCACTATCTAATTTACAATGCAATTTCCCTTCATCTTTTATCCTCCTCCTTGTTCCTTTTAAAAGATCTAATCCCTGGAACAGCCAGCAGCCGTTCCTGCCCCTGTGAAATCCATGTCTCCATTATGGCCACATAAGTTCATCACTTTTATTCCTGACACTCCTTGCAATGAAATGGTACAATTTAACCCATTCGATTGCTCTTTCAACTGTGTATCCTTCCTGAGAGACTCTCTGCATTCTATTTCTACCTGTTCAAGAATTACCCTCTCCTCTGATCTGTAGATCTGTTCCCATCCACTACCAAACTAGTTTAAACCCTCCCGAACTAGTCTAGCACATCTCCCATAGTAATTGACAGTAACAAGCCATCCAAATGAGTTTCCTCCCAAAGTCCAAAGATGTGCAGGTTAGGGTGGATTGGCCATGCTAAATTGCCCATATTGTCCAGGGGTATGCAGGCTGGTGGGTTAGCCTTGGGAAATTCAGCATTACAGAATGGGGTCAGTGGTGGGGGCTTTGGTCTGGATGGGAATCTCTTTGGAGGGTCATTGTGGACTCAAAGCGCCGAATGCCCTGCTCTGTAGGACTTCCATGATTCATTTTTATAATATCACTTATCAGATCTGCGACGGTAGGTTTGACCAATGTACACAATGGCTTTCACACAAACAGCTGGCTATTCAGGTATCAAGCATAACCAGTTTTTACAATTAGGTTTACAGTCCATTCACATACACTTCGTTCTGTTCAAAAGGGGAGGATTTCGAGGGGAAGTGGAGAATGCAGCAGCCTACTGGCTGGTAAAATGTACCTTGATGGCAAACTTACCCAAAGAGGAAGGGATTCTGCGTATATTGGTCAAGTAAAACTTTCAAGTCACAAAACCCACTCTCCAGACACAGTGCAAACACAGCATCCAAGTGGTAATGCCATCAGCATAATGTAAAAGGTAACAGTTATCCTGGAGATGTTGATATCTTCCCCAACAGCACATCAACCAACAGAGGACGGCCCAGACAGGAAGGCACCCCTGTCCTGCTACACAACGAAACTAACAGTACCAAGCCATCCAAATGACTGGCAGTGCTTCAAACTATTAACTGACTCTCCTGATTGGCCAGAACGATAGAACATTTTGGAAAAATATCCAAAACCAGGGTTCACCTGCAGACTCATTTCTTGAATCTTCTGGAGGCCTTCTGAGGAGACCAGCGTGGCAACAGAGAGAGAGAGAGAGAGAGAGACTGTGTAAATCTACAAGAAATTCAGGAAGTATTGAAAGCTTAAGGGGCTAAATAAGATTAGAGACAGTGTGTCTATAATTAAAGCGTATTGTAACATGTTTGCTAAGGAAAGGACCGTTTATATTGGTATCGACTTGAGTTCAGACTGATTTGGCCATTTTCAGTATTGTGAGACACCTGGTTACATTCATTCAGAACATTCTGGCTGGAGCTGTGAACTTGTTTTAAGGAGGAACTAGACAATACCTTCATCTCTGAAATTATCTCTTCAACTTTCTCTGAACTGCCTCCAAAGGAATTATCTCCCTTCTCAAGTAAGGGATTGCAATACTCCAGCTGAGGTTGCTCAATGCCTTCTACACTTCTCAACTTTTATATTTTATTTTTTTCATAATACATGTCAAAATTCAATTTGCCTTCCTTGTCAGCCATTGTAGATGCAATGCTAAAGTAAGGTCAGTGATGTATCTGGATGGACAATGACAATACGAGTGAAGTCAGTGATGTTTCCATTGATGGAAATCCATCTTGTTCATGAAGTCCCCTTCCCTCAGGAAAGGCAGTATGTTCTCCTCACTTGGCCCTTCATGTGACTCCGGATCCTGACCAAATAGGGGTGGGGAATAATGCTGACCTCAGCAGCAATGCACACATTCAGTGTGTGAGAAGCATCACATTTCAATCAGTGAGTCAAATGCTCTTGTTTAAAGAGGGCAGCTCCCACCCTAGAGAACAGAAAGACAGCTCTGAGACATATTTTCACACATGAAATAAACTGTCTCGATGCAGCATTGGTTGAAATCATTTGTGAATTCGGGACGGGGCTCATGCTATCTGAGTGGACAGCATCATCGCTGGCAAATTTCAGGTTCTGTTTATTGTTATTTCATTATGATATATTGAAGAGCAAAGTTCCTTCATAATTGGGATTAAACTTGCTATCAGTTGTTATAAATTAGTTTGTTCATTTACAGGAGATGAAAACAGCAACAAAGTGAAACAATGCTGTGATCTCAATCTTCCTAAGGAGCTTCCACACAATATAAGGAAATTTTTCTGGGAATGCTTCAGCTCAGAGTTTCAAACAAAGAGCTTGTCAGCTGCCTGAAAGGACAGATCACCTCACATGGAAAAATGCATCGTCCAATTCAGCTACATCATCCTTGACATCCCTGGTGTGGCATAATGACATTTGAACTTAGTTTAATCTGCTGCTGCTCTGCTTTCTCGTTTTACCTTTTGAACAATAATGTCTCCAGCTCACTGACTGGTCAGCCTTGTCCAGACATCAGAACAGTGATACCAATCCATTGAGCAGCATTCTTGGTGCAATTTTCCACGACAGAGATTCCCAACATCTTACCTGGATGTGTGTTTCAGGAGACAGTCACATCCCTCAGACTAACTAACTGGAATTTGGCCAGTGGTCAGGGACAGAAGCGTGTGACTGTGAGTGAGGCAGGTAGAGGGATCCAGGAGATACAGTTGTAGGATCCGCCACCCCTGTCCTTGTCCAACAGGTTCAAGAGTATTGCTCCCTATGTGGATGGGAATGGGGAAGGCAGGGCGGATGAACTGACTGACCGCAGCAATGTGGTGCAGGGAGCCATTCAAGTTGGGGGTGGTGGTGGGGTGGGGGGGCGGTAGTTGTGGAGAAGAGAAATGTTGCTGTAATTGGGTATAGTATTGTCAGAGGCTGAGAAACTATTTTCTGTGGCCAGGGTCAAAAATCCCGAAGGATTGTGTTGCTTGCTTGGTGCTCAGGTTCAGCTTATCTCATCTGGGCTGCAGAGGAACTTGGAGTGGGAGGGGAAAGACCCAGTGGTAATGGTCCACATAGATACCAAAGATAAAACTGGGGCAGAAGTTCTGCTTAAGGCAGTACTAACAGCTAGGACCTAAATTAGGAAGCTAAACCAAAAAGGCGATAGTCTCTGGATTACTCCCTGAGCCATGAGCTAATTGCCACACAGTCAATAAGATTAAGCAGGTACATGCATGGCTGAAAGATTGGTGTGGGAAAAATGGTTTTGAGTTCATGGGACATTGGCATCAGTACTGGAGAAGAAGGGATTTTTTCTGATGGGATGGTCTTCATCTGAACCAAAGTCCTAGTGAATCGCATAACTATCACTGCAGATAGGGTGTTAAACTCAATTGGGGTGGGGGTGGGTGATGTGGAAGAGAACGGTTTAGTTACAGGGGAAATTAGAATTAAAGGAGGACGTAAGAGTTCAGAACTCAGGAAAGGTTATTAAAACCACTAGCACAGAAAGAAATAGGACAGAGAGTATGGAAAGGGTTAGCAGTCAAACTTCAAGCACACTGGAATGTGAATGATAATAAGAGGGATGGTTAATACAGGACTAAAGGTGTTACGTCTGAATGCATACAGTGTAAGAATAAGGTAAATGAGCTTGCCGCACAGATCGAAATTGGCAGGTTGTGGACATTATGGAGGTGTGACTACAAGGGGATCAAGATTGGGGGCTTTTATTGAACAGTTGTATTCACTGCTTGTGGTCCACAGAAGGTGTTTATGAATCTTTTTCAGCATCTTGTTGCTAACATTCCCCTCTGCGTCTTGCCATCACCACTGACCGGCTGTTGGGAGAAAACCGGATCAGCTCCCATCGCCATCATCAGCATCACACACACTCAGAACATGATGCAGAAATGCGCAGCTGCATTGGTCCCTGTTATGGGAATAGACGATGTAAACCACTGTGGGGTCTTTTGGGTACCTCTCCTGTCCTTGCCCACCTTGTTGGATTACGGTAATTTAGTTAAAAATCACACAACACCATGCTACAGTCCAACAGGTTGATTTGGAAGCACTAGCTTTCAGAGCACTGCTCCTTCATCAGGTAGCTGTGGAGCAGGATCATAAGACACAGAACTTATAGCAAATGATCTCAGTGTCATGGAGCAGAAATAATATATTGAACAAACCCAGATTGTTGTTAGAATGGGTTGCAGGTTTTGGCTCATTAAGATGTAAATCCCATAGCTTCTTTTAAGTAACATTTTTTAGATAACTTAAAGTTTTACAAATAAAGGTGACATCTCAGATCAGATGATGCTTTAAAGCTGAGGTTAGTGTCTGTCTGCAACCCAAACTTGAACCAGACTTGTTCTATTTCCAAAGTAGGAATTTATCGACTGTTACATGGATTGACTGCCTGCAGATTGTATGCTTTTTGAGCAAAATAGAATATATCTGCAAATACAATTCTACAAATTCAAATTCACCTCATAACATTATATGTTTGTGTGTGTGTGTGCATGAAAGAGACAGTATATGAATATGTGCATATGAGAGTGTGCATGAGAGAAATTCTGTTTGTGCATGTGCATGCTTGGTAGAGTGAGTGTGTGTGTGTGTGTGTGTGTGTGTGATAGAGTATAAGCTTGTCAGAGGGTGTGTGCATGTGTGTGAGTGTGGGGGATATATGTTTGTGTGTATGAGAGAGAATGTGTGTATGAGAGGGTCCGCATGAGTATGTGAATATGCAAGATGCATGTGTATATCTCTCATACACACAGACATACACCCTTCACACTCACACCTATACACGGACCCTCTCACAGGCTCTCCTCCATCACACTCAGACTCACACACTCTACCAATCATGCACACACGCAAACATACTCTCTCTCATGCTCACTCACACAATCTCTCTCTCTCTCTGTAAAAACACACACATATAAATCTATGGGGTGTATTTGCATTTACAGAATTGTGTTTACATATACATTCTGCTTTGAAAATAGAAGGGTTACTTCCTGATGAAGGTCTTATGCCCGAAATGTTGATTCTCTTGCTCCTTGGATGCTGCCTGACCTGCTGCGCTTTTCCAGCACCACATTCTCGACTCTGATCTCCATGTCCTCATTTTCTTCTTGGAAATAGAAGCAGTCTGACTCAAGATTGGGACACAAACAGACTCTAACCTCACAGCTTGACATTGCCGCCTTTGACCTGACAAAGGCCTTTGACACTCTCAACGAGGGAAGTGTTTTGGAGTGTCCATCTCCACTTTGGTCACACCATGAAGTTTTCCACTGTCCTTCACCTGCTCCACTATGACAAGGAATTCATGGTAATAACAAATTGTTTCACTAACGACCAATTCCCCGTTTGGGACAGTGTCAAGCAGGGCTGTGTCATTGCCCCAATACTGAGCTATCTCGCTGCAATGCTTCACTTCACCATTGGAGTGGGGCTAACCTACTGAACCAGCAGGAAACTATTTAACCTCCACTGTCTTCAAACCAAAACCAAAGTCACCCCAACCAGTGTAATCGAGCTGCAGGACATTCATGATGTTTGCATGTCTGCAATCTGAGGATTTCTGCAGACCATTGTCAGCACCTTTACTGTAACTATGACAGCATGGGTCACACTCTGAACATCCTCAAGTTGAAGGTCCTCCACAAACCTGGCCTGGTATTGCAGAGTAGGCCCCAATTGTCAAAAGTAAATGTTGGTCTAGCCAATGGTGCCCATGAATGAATGTTAAAAAATATAAAAAGGAACCTGGGAATCACTGGCTCAAGACCATCCAAAGTGGAGGAGGAGCATCGGGAAGGCACCGAGCACCTTGGGGTAAAAGCAGAAGCCAGGTGCAAACAATGCAAAGACCAGGCCAGGCTGTTGCACCAGCACCTCTCCCACCCCCTTCCCTTATTCACTTTTTGCCCCAAGTGTGGTAGAGTCTGTGAAACCACATCGGTTTGTACAGTGACCTACAGACTCACCCTGAGAGTGGGAGAGAGTCATCCTAATCTTCAACCGTCATTGAAATGATGAGATATGAAGATTGTATTCTCTCATAATTATCAGTGCTTTTGTTCCAAATTTCAATAATTCCCTGTTTAATACAGTGTCTAACAATATAATGTTGTTAGGGGGCCTTAACACTGCCCTTCCACTTCTGTTGTCTGACACTTATTACTCAGAATTAGCATTCAGACATATTCATAATCGGAGGCTAAATATTTTCTTGGTAATCCCATTGTTATCACTAACTAGTGTGGGTTTAATTGCTGCCTCTGTCTGCATCTCTCTTTCCCTCTTGCAGCTACTCCAGATCATGAGCCAAGAGTATTCTTCACATCAGAGAAATAAGGCAGCACAGGTCAGGGATGGAGACTGCGATTTTCAAGATGCCTGTGGCACTCCGTACCATTCTACATGTGTAGTCCTCAATGCATCAGTCTAATTCCTGGATATGTCTATTTCTCTCTCCTGTAGGTACTCAGGATGTTCCTGACTCAGCAGAATTCCCAACTCCTGTGTTGCCCATCACTTCATTGAAGACAATTAATCAGCCAGAAGACAGAGAATGACATCTGGAGCCTTCAATAAATACTGAAGTGAGGTAAGATCACTCAGTGAATGGAGCAGGGGGTGGGGGGAGTAAGTAGACTTCTAAATGCAGACCCAGAAGACAACACATAGATATAGTGCTGGACAAGGAACAGAACAGCAGGATCCTAGGCTTCATTCCTACCATCATGTTAGAGTCCTGCTTTCACCTGTGCTGTACTGGTCCTCATTGAGATAGCATGGGTAATCATGTCTGTGTATTCATCTTTAATCCCTATATCCATCCCTATCTGTGTAATCCTCTCCAGCCCCTACAACCCTCCTTATCTGTGAAAAATTGTTCAGTCTCTTGAGCCATCCCTGTAAGTGTAATCCCTTCCAGACCAGAAAACCTTCCCGATTTGGGCTTGTTGGGCTGAAGGGCCTGTTTCCACATAGTAGGGACTCTAATTCTTTTTTGTTACTACGTCAAGCTCCTCCCCCTCTCATCATCTTTGTCACTTTGCCCTACCAGTACAAAAATCTGCCTACCTTAGTGACCTCCTCTGCCTATTAGAAGCCTCCTTGTCTCTGGATAAGATCCAGAGCTCCTCTCCCAGTCACATATATTAGTCTCCATAACCCTAAGAAGTCTATAAGCCCCTTCTATCTATAAAACACACAATCTCTGTAAACTCTACCAGCCCCTACTACTCTCCCAATGCATGTCATCTCCTTCAGTCACTACCAGCCTTTATATCTTCAACCTCCTCCAGACATGACAATACTTTTTATTTCCATAACCTACTTGAGCTCCTATCATCGTCGCTATGACTGCCACCATGTCCCATCCTATGTACTTCCGTTTCTCTGTAAAATCCTCCCATTCTTAAAGCTTTCAGTATCTCCTCAGCTCCGTTGTGAACACAAATAAGAAGTATTCATTTAAGACTACACCTTCTCCTTCTGGCTCCATGTCCAGATTGCCCCATTCTTCCTCTGGGAATCCTCTTGTTCTATCTATACTTATAAAATATGAGGTGGCTTTTCCTTAACAGTGTTTGCCAAAGACATTTTGTGACCGTTGTTTGCCCTTAGTTTATAAGAACCCCCTTGCACTATTTATACTTTTGAAGGGCTTCACCTGATTTTATTGCACTGTAGTTTCATTATCAAACTTATGATATTGCTTGATCAGAATTCACTGGATTTACTGCCTGTGCCATTCACTTCTCACTGAACACATTGGCCCTGAATTCTCACCGTATCACTTCAAAACACTCCCACGTTTTGAATATAGACTCAACTGCAAGTAGTTTCTCTCCCAGTCCGTTTGCCAGATCCTGTCTAATGATAGTGATAATGTCCAGTGATAGTGGCAATCTAATAATAAGTGGTTTTTGCCAAATTTAGACACTTAACTTCTGCAATATTCTTATTCCTTTCCATAATGCTTTTGAAACTTTGAGTTATGATCACTATCCCTAAAAAAACCTGCAGAAATACTTATATCTGTCATATTGTCTAGCAGCTACAGCCCACCCTTGTTTGTCACATCCTCCAGCCCTGACTATCTTCCCCAACTGTGCACCTTCCTCCAACCTCTACAGCCAATGATATCACTGTAACCTTCTCCAGTCCTGACAGCATCTCACTCCTTCTAACCTTCTACCATCCCTACACACCTCTCCATCCATGTGTGTGACGTTCTGAAGCGACTTGATCCCTCTCTGTCTGTAACCTCATCCACTTTATGTGATCATCTCTATCTCTGTGACTTACGCCATCATGACAACACTCGCTATCTCTAGCCTCCTCCAGTCACTACTAGCCTTTGTAACTCTGTAACCTGCTGTAGCCATCCATGTTAAAACCATCCATGTATCTGTGACATTATCTTGATTGCTGTAACCACTTGCAGTCCCTACAACTGTAATCTATGCCAGTCTGAATAATCCTTGGTAATTCTAATAAGCTCATCCAGTCCCTGCAACTCTCCGTATTATGAACTTCATCCATTCTCAATAACTGTCCCTACCTCTGTAATCATCCCAAACCTCCACAGCCCTCTGATTTGCTGTAATCTTCTCCAATCCGCCTAAAGTACACTATTCATGTGACCTTCTCCTGTTCCTTTTCCACACCCTGACTGTACCTTCCTCCTGTTCCTCTAATCCCTGTTGAACATTGTGACCTCACTCAATCTCAGCAATGTTCTGTATAATCAGGTCTTCCGACAGTCCCGTCAACTATCCCTGTCTCTTGAACATTACCTAGTCCCCTCGACTTTCCTTTTCTCTGCAAACTCCTATAGCTGCTAAACCTATGGTGGCTCAGTGGTTAGCACTGCAACTTCACAGTGCTAGGGACCTGGGTTCAATTCCACCCTTGGGCAACTGTCTGTGTGGAGTTTCCACATTCTCCCTATGTCTGTGCGGGCTCTTCCCACATTCCAAAGGTGTTCAGGTTAAATGGATTGGCTGTGCTAATTTACCTGGAGTGTTAAGGGGTGTGTAGGTTAGGTGCAGTAGTCATGGGCAAATGTAAAGTGATAGGATAGGGGAATGGGTCTAAGAGGGTTACTCTGTGGCGGGTTGTTGCAGAGTTGTTGGGCCAAATGGCCTGATTCTATGAAAACACTCATTGCCTAAAGTTAAAAATCGGACAACACCACGTTATAGTCCAACAGGTTTAATTGGAAGCACACTAGCTTTCGGAGCGATGCTCCTTCATCAGGTGAATATACACTCAACTGCAAGTAGTTTCTCTCCCAGTCCGTTTGCCAGAAGCGTAGCTCCGAAACCTAGTGTGCTAGGTGTTGTGTGATTTTTAACTTTGTACACCCCAGTCCAACACCGGCATCTCCAAATCATGACTCATTGCCTATGTAGCCTTCTCTTGTCCTTATATATGACTGTGACCTCTTCCTGCCTTTAGAATTTTCCCTAGCACTGTAACTTTGGAGTTAATGAATGAATGAATTAACTTTATTGTCATGTACTCAAATTAGTATAGTTAATACATTGGGGTGGCACCGTGGCTCAGTGATTAGCACTGCTGCCTCACAAAGCCAGAGACCCCGGCTCAATTCCCACCTCTGTGTGAAGTTCGCACATTCTCCCTGCGTCTGCGTGAGTTTCCTCCCACAGTCCAAAGATGTGGTCAGGCGAATTGGCCATGCTAATTTGCCCCTAGTGTTAGGTCCATTAGTCAGGGTAAATGTAGGAGAATGAGTCTGGGTGGGTTGCTCTTCGGAGCGTCGGTGTGGACTTGTTGGGCCGAAGGGCCTGTTTCCACACTGTACGGAATCTAATCTAAGAAACGGGTCGCCATTTACAGTGCTATCTAGGGTACAAAGGTACCTAGGTATAGACTCTTCAGTCACAAGATTGAATACATTGCAACAATGTCACCAACATACTGCCACCTTAGGTATAGAGTATCTAGGTACAATCATTACTGACAGAATACAGAAATTGAGAAAAATAAGTTACATTGTCATTCTTTATATCATTCCCTGTCACAGTTCCCTTTTGCAAATCCAAGAATCAATTATCTCTCTGTAAACTGATCCGGACTATATAAACTTTCCTTTGACTGCTACCTCCTCAGTTTCCATCGATATCAATCATTAAGTCTTGACAACCCTCATGATGAGTATACATTCTTTCCATTCCGAGAGCAAGCACAATCTTCCCACCCCTACACATCTCCCCATGTCTATAATCTTCTCCAGTCCCTACAGTCCTTCCACTGCTGTGACATCCTCTAGTCCATTTAATACTCCTTACCTCTGTTAGCTTCTCCACTCCCTAGTAGTATGTATCAGTGTAAACCTCTCCAGCTGATACAACCATTCCAATCTATGTCAACATAGACAGCAGTCAGCATCCTTGGAAGCAAAAATAGAAGTTGCTGGAAAAGCTCAGCAGGTCTGGCAACATCTGTGGACAGAAATCTTGAAATCAACTTATCCATGAAAAATGCCCCAGTCTCTTCATCCGTTCCGATCGATGTAATCTCTTCCAGATCCAAAAGTTCTTTCTTTAAAGTGAAGGGTGGAAGGTATAGGGGGGATGTCAGGAGTAGGTTCTTTACCCAGAGAGTGGTGGGGGCATGGAATGCGCTGCCTGTGGGAGTGACAGAGTCAGAATCATTGGTGACCTTTAAGCGGCAATTGGATAGGTACATGGATAGGTGCTTAAGCTAGGACAAATGTTCAGCACAACATCGTGGGCCGAAGGACCTGTTCTGTGCTGTATTGTTCTCTGTTTAACTTCCTTATGGGACACAACCCTCATTATCTATAACCTGCTACTATCTTAAAAATGTCCCTCTCTCTGTAAACTGCTGGAAGCCATCCAAAACAAGTCTTAGAAGCTATACACTTTTCTGCTGAGTCATCAGTGAGCCAGTAGTAACCAGATATAATAAGGGAAGGCTTCACATGTCAGCGCCAGAACTCACTGGGGATTATTCTGTGTGAAAGCTTCAAATGGCAGCAGCTATATTTCCACTTCCTGAATGGCTACTTCCTGGTGACGTGACTATTTGCAAAGATGACCCTTTCTGAATATCAAATCTAACCTGACAATTGGAGGCCAGATTATTACATAATTTTCTGTAATAATTTACTGACCCAAGGAAACACCCAAGCTCAGAAACCGACGTGGGAGCTGAGGTTGTTCACAGTTGGTCTCTAAATGTGTATAACCTGCTCTTGTCCAATGCTGTAGCTCAAGGAGGTCACTTGGGGTGCCTTGAAATATAATTTTATTTCCTTCCTCAGACCTTGGAGAAACATTAAATGCACTTTATTAATCTTCCTGGTTATTAGCACATCAATCAGATGAATAGTGAACTAGGACAGACCTTGTAAAATGTCCTCCCTTGTTCATTGGAAAGGTTCACTGGCAGATGATACCTGAAAAGAAAGTCAGTTCAACCCCTTATTGGTTTAGGTGCAGCATATTTATGGGAATCCTCATTGAATCACAATGGCTTGTTCCCATGGCTCAGTTTAAATGCCGCTCCCCTGCAGTTTTGTGTACATGTCCTCGATGCGATGGATCAGTTATTTACCTGGCTTCAAAAACTGGCTCATTGTTCCTTTAAAATTTCCACAAAGGCAAAACAACCAATCATGAGGATAACCAGCACTGCTCAAAAGGAAAACCACACTAGTTTGATGATTGTTTCACTTTCCAGCCTCTGTCTGTCTGTCTGTCTACTGTTGCAAGCAAGGCAAATGGCACTGGTGGGGTTGACCTGTTGAGCTGACTGGCCTGCTTCCGCACTGTAGAGGTTCTGCAACTCCTAGGTCTCTGTTTGACAGCATTCCTCAGGCCCTACCATTAAATATGTAAGTTTTACTCTGTCCTTTTGATTGCATTTATCAAAATTAAACTCCATCTGCCACTCCTCACAATCCATGTTTTCATCTAAATCATTTACATAAATGACAAATGACATTGGACCCAGCACAGATTCCCATGTTCATCACAGACCTCCAGCCTGGAAAACAACTCTCACTGCCTGCATCAGATACTCCCAGAACATGCACCACACTGGGACATACACTCTGCTCTTCAAAGTTTGTGAGAAGATTTGTAGCTCGGGTGCTCGTTGTAGTGGTTCTGTTCGCCAAGCTGGGAGTTTTTGTTGCAAACGTTTCGTCCCCTTTCTAGGTGACATCTTCAGTGCTTGGGAGCCTCCTGTGAAGTGCTTCTGTGCTGATTCCACCGGCATTTATAGTGGTTTGAATCTGCCGCTTCCGGTTGTCAGTTGCTGTCCGCTGCAGTGGCCGGTATATAGGGTCTAGGTCGATGTGTCTGTTGATTGAATTTGTGGATGAGTGCCATGCCTCTAGGAATTCCCTGGCTGTTCTCTGTTTGTCCTGCCCTATAATAGTGGTGTTGTCCCAAACAAATTCATGTTGTTTGTCATCTGCGTGTATGGCTACTAGGGATAGCTGGTCGTGTCGTTTCGTGGCTAGTTGGTGTTCATGGATGCGGGTTGTTAGCTGTCTTCCTGTTTGTCTTATGTAGTGTTTTGAGCACGCCAGACTGCTGCGACCACTAGGACTCATAACAGCACACAAACCAACAGCCACTCTCAGACAACAACTCACCAGGACAAAGGACCCGATACCCAGCATGAACAAAACGTCGTGTACAAAATCCCATGCAAGGACTGCACAAAACACTGCATAAGACAAACAGGAAGACAGCTAACAACCCGCATCCATGAACACCAACTAGCCACGAAACGACACGACCAGCTATCCTTAGTAGCCATACACACAGATGACAAACAACATGAATTCGATTGGGACAACACCACTATTATAGGGCAGGACAAACAGAGAACAGCCAGGGAATTCCTAGAGGCATGGCACTCATCCACAAATTCTATCAATAGACAGATCGACCTAGACCCTACAGGCCACTGCAGCGGACAGCAACTGACAACCGGAAGCGGCAGATTCAAACCAGTATAAATGCTGGAGGAATCAGCACAGAAGCGCTTCACAGGAGGCTCCCAAGCACTGAAGATGTCACCGAGAGAGGGGATGAAACGTTTGCAACAAAAACTCCCAGCTCGGCGAACAGAACCACTACATACACTCTGCTCTTTCAAAACAGAAACTAAAGCTGCTTTCACTTTTTAAAACAAAAACAGACACCATTATTCCAAGGAAAGACAGAAAGAAGTAAACAATCAAAAAATGGCATTCCCCAGACTCAGTCCCCTCCAACTATTAGTGGGCAGAGGCCTCAGGGGGCAAGATAAAAATACAATCAAGCAAATCAAAGAAAACAAACAACAAATGAACAGCTTTAATGAAGAGACATCTAGACTCAAAATCCTAGCTTGCTCTACTTCAAGAATGCCGTCTGACCCACTGTGATCTCCAGCATTTGTTCTTTTCAACTAAATAAATAAATCCTCTCTACGATGCCACTATTGAACACTCCTGGGAAAGGGACAATAACCATTTAAAATCCAGAGGAAGTACAGCTGATGATTTCTGATAAAAATATCTTTTTCCTCATATTGACCCCCATCAAGAGCTGCTGCGGCAGCTACAGTGCTGGACTAAAATAAAAGCCTCAAGGAGAAAGTAAGGACTGCAGATGCTGGAGATCAGAGCTGAAAATGTGTTGCTGGAAAAGCGCAGCAGGTCAGGCAGCATCCAAGGAACAAGAGAATCGACGTTTCGGGCATAAGCCCTTCCACCTGGGCTCAAAATTGGGCAGCTTGACAGCAGTGAGGTCCTGCAGGAGCTAGATTCAGAACACTGCTAAAATGATGACACAGCCTTGCTCGACGCTGGTTCAAAGGGGAATGGTTAGGTGTTGAAGCCATTTGTGATTATGATGACTTACATGTTGTTGTGGATCCATCGAAAGACGATGGACAAACTGCATGCTGCAACTAAAGCAGACAAGAACGCTCCACAAATGCTTTGTGATTGATTCTGTCAAAAATGTTTGTAAGGTTCAAGAGGGCCATATGCAGCAGTGAGAACCATGTCCATTGTGCCCGACTGGGGCTGAAAGTCACCCTGAGACTCTGGGAGGAGTTCCTCAGCCACAGGGGGCAGACAGTTGAAAAAGAACTTGGACACTGGTTTCCCAATGGTCGACATCAGGGATATTTCCCTGCAGTGTCGAAGTCTGACATGTTCCTGTTTTTGAAAATACTCACGACTTTGGCATCTGGGAGGTCTCCTGGGATGCTCTCCTCCTTCCAGTTAAGGCAGAGAAGCCCATTCAGCTGCACTGGAGCTCACTGCCTCTGCACTTCAATGCCTCGGGGGGAATACCAATTGCACCTGCAGCCTTGTTCTTGAGCTGCAGGACTTGGCTATTGCTGAGCTCCTTGTGTGTAATGTGCTGTGGGATGCAATTCAAGAATTTCCATGTACACCTGCCAGTCAAGTCTCACAGACTGGACCAGGTGAACAGACCCTACCTAGGAAATGATATTCAATGAGGCTCACTCAGCTGACCACGTTCCAATCATTACCTCCATCCCCATCTAATTCCTGGGTCAAAAGCCCATTCTGTATTCTGTGGCATATCTTGAGTCATTTTCCTACTAGGCCCACTTCCTCAGACTCTCGCTTGGATATTGAAGGCATGCGCTGGACTGTGACCAACCGCTTACATCAGATCAGAAATTCTGCAGGTGGCAATGGCATCAAGGTTGCAACATCTGCCATTTCCATCACACCCTCAGAGATTTTCTTCCACACGGGGTGAATGGGGAGAACTCATTGGTGCAGACAGCCTTGCCAGATGTTCTGGGAGAAAGTGAGGACTGCAAATGCTGGAGATCAGAGCTGAAAATGTGTTGCTGGAAAAGCGCAGCAGGTCAGGCAGCATCCAAAGAGCGGGAGAATCGACGTTTCGGGCATGAGCCCTTCTTCCGGAAGGGCTCCTGAAGAAGGGCTCATGCCCAAAACGTCAATTCTCCAGGTGTTCTGGGGGCTTGTTATATCTTGCTCCAGGCCACTTGAATGGTTACAGTGATCATGTGATCCTCACAATTTTTCAGGATCGTCTCTCTGATACAAGCATTGTACATCAAGAGAACTGTCCTCATTTCAACCGTGACTCGTACTCATGCATGGCCATTCCCACGGTTTCAACAGCACAATCTGTCCTATAAAGTAAACTGGCTCATGTACAACCAGGAGATTTGTGGCCGGCATTGGCATTCCTGATGCTGTTTCACCCTCCCCGTAATGTCTGAGAAGATCAGATTTAACCTGGTGTGGAGACTTCTCTGCATTAGCAACTCTGGTGGCGATGTCCCTGCAGTTGCGTGTGCTCTGTTTGTAACATCAAACAGAAACTGGACAACTTAGTTTCTAGTGAAGTCGTCAGCTGTTTTCTTAAGCATGCCTTCAAAGTTTGGACTGGGTTTTGTACTACATATGCAGCTGTCATATGAATGCCCATTATCTGTGACCAACACGTCCAGACACCAGATGCTCACAGCTTTTCAAACATCATCTTCACATTTCACAAATGAACATTATGCACATCTAACCACTAGAATGGGCATGCACGATGACTAATTTACAGATCCCTGGCTCAGCATTTCTTTCAAATCTACAAAGGCAAATCAACCAATAATGAGTATCTACAGTGCTGCTCCAATGGCAAACGACAGTGGCTTGATGATCGCTTAGCTCTCCAGGCTCATGCCTCTACTTTTGCACACAAGGCGAATGGCACTGGTGGTGTGAACCTATTGTGTCAAGTGGCCTGCCTCTGTACTGTAGAAGTTCTGTCAACCCTGGGACTCTCGGTTCAACAACAATCTTTAGGCCCTGCCATTAACTGTGTAAGCCTTGCCTTGCAACTCTTTCCAATATGCAACAATTTGCATTTATCAAAATGAAACCCCAACTGCCACTCCTCAACAACCATCCATCCCATATTATCATCCAAATCTTTACATAAATGACAAATGACATTGGGCCCAGCACCGATTCCTGTATTCGTCACAGGCTTCCAATCTGAATAACACCATCACTGCCTGTATCAGACACTACTAGAACAGGCAATAAGACCGTGACATACACTTCGCTCTTTCAAAAAGAATCTAAAGCTCCTTGTTGAACAAATAAGACAGAAATACATAATCAAAGTTTGGCTCTGCCTGGATTCTGTTCCCACCAACCACTTGTGGGCAGGGGCTACAGGGGGTAACATAAAAAAAACTCAAACAAATCAAAGAAAACAAACAAAAAATAAACAGCTGTGATGAGAGGACATCTAGATTCAAAATCTTAGCTTGCTCTCTCTCCTGGATGCTGTCTGACCCACTGTGATCTCCAGCATGTGTTCCTTTCAATTTGGTAAATAAATCCTCTCTGTTCTGTCATGATTGAACACTGTTGGGGAAATAAAAATGGTTTGAAATCCAAAGAAAGTACACATGCTCATGTCAACTGAAAATAACTTATCCTTCACACTGATCCTCATCAAACGTGATTGGGATAGCGACATTCAGGACTTCAGTACAAGCCCCCTTGGCCTAAAAGTGGGCAGTGTATCTGCGTTGAGGTGCTGCAGTGAGGTAGATTCAGAGCTGTTTTGTGGTGATGACATAGCTCTACTCAACACCGGTTCACAGGCAGAATGGGTCAGTGTTGAAGCCGTTTGTCTTTTAAAATGGCTTACACATCGTTCTGGACCAGATGAGGGATGGTGACAAGTTTCATGATGCAACTAAAGCAGAGAAGAACACTACACATCTGCTTCCTGTTTGATGGGGTCAAAGGACTTTGAAAGTTCTAAGAGCACCCAATATAATAGTAAAAATCACATCCTTTGTGCCTGTCTGGGGCTGAAATACACATAGAAAGTCCGGGATGGGTTCCTCAGGCACAGACAGGAGAGAGGGCTGAAAATGTGTTGCTGGAAAAGCGCAGCAGGTCAGGCACCATCTAAAGAGCAGGAGAATCGACCTTTCGGGCGTGAACCCTTCTTCAATTCCTGAAGAAGGGCTCATGCCCAAAATGTTGATTCTCCGGCTCTTTGGATGCTGCCTGACCTGCTGCGCTTTTCCAGCAACACATTTTCAGCTCTGACCTGCAGCATCTGCAGTCCTCACTTTCTCTTCACAGACAGGAGACAGTTGACAAGAACCTCGGCGATATGTTTTCCAATGGTCGACACCAGGGAGATTTTGCTGTAGTTAGCAGTCTCATACATTCTCTTCTTTTGAAAACACTCACAACTGTAGCAGCTGGGGGGGTCTCCAGGGATGCTCCCCTCCTTCCACATAAGGCAGACAAGGGCATGCAGCTGCACTGGAGCTCACTGCCTCTCCACTTCAATGCCTCAGGGAGAATACCAATTGCACCTGCAGCCTCATTCTGAAGCCAGAGGACAGCATTCTCTGTACCGCCCAAGATTGGAGATTGCTGAGCACCTATGCTGAAGAATCTAGTTCAAGATTTTACATGTGCACAATATATGACACAGTGTATGGACCTGTTGTGTTTTCACACTGTAGGTGTTCTGTCAACCCCTGGGACTCTCTGTTCAACAACACTTCATGGGCCCTTCCATTAACTGTGAAGGTATTGTCCTGTTCCTTGCGCCAAAATGCAACATTTTGTATTTATCAAAATTAAAGTCCACTTGCCACTCCTCACAAACCATGCATCTGAGCTTCTCTTCAAAAATTCTTGACATAAATAACAAACGGCATGGGACCACCAATGATTCCTGTATTTGTCATTTGCCTCCAGTCTGAAAAACAACCCTCACTGCTTGCAGCATACTCTCCCAGAACAGACACAGCACCGTGACATACACTCTGCACTTTCAAAACAGAAACTAAAGCTGCTTGCACTTTGTTACAGCAAAAAAAAATACTATTACTCTGGGGAAAGACAGAAGTAAACAAATAATCAAAAATTGGCTCTGCCTGGAGCCTTCTCCCACAAACCACTCATGGGCAGGGTTTACGGGAGCCAACATAGAACATAGAAAATATAGCCCATTCTGTTGTGCCGAGGATTAATCCTGATATGAAATAACCGAATCTACGCACCCATGTGCACAAAAACATAAAAAGAAACTCAAGTAAATCAAAGAAAACAAACAATATATGAACAACTCTGATGAGGAGTCATCTAGACTCCATATCCTAGCTTGCTCTCTCTCATGGATGCTGTCTGACCTGTAGTAATATCCAGCATTTGGTTTTTTCAAAGAATAAACTCTCTCTGTTATGTCGCTATTGAACACTCCAGGGAAAAGAACAACAATGGTTTACAATCCAGAGGAAGTACACCTGCTCATTTCAACTGAAAATAATTTATCATTCACACTGAAACCCATCAAGAGATTTTAGGACAACAACAGTGCAGGTGGAAAATAAAACCCCCCTTGGCAGCTTGTCGGTGGAGTGGTCCTGCAGCAACTTAGGTTCAGGAGTGTTGTGGTGATGACACAGCCCTGCTCGCCACCAGTTCAAAGGGGCAAAGGGCAGGTGTTGAAGCCATTTGTCACAATAATGACATATATGTCATTGTGGACCAGGAGAAGGGTGGTGTCAAATTTCATGCTGTAACTAAAGTGGTGAAGAACACTTCAAAAATGCTACCTCATTGAAAGTGTCAAAAGGCCTTGTAAGGTCCAAGAACGCTATATGCAGCAGTGAAAATTATGTCCATTGTGCTCCTCTGTGACAGAAAGTGATACTGAGTCTCCGTGAAGACATCAGAGAGGTTTTACTGCAGCTAGCACAGTCTGACATGTTCACTTTTTTTGAAAACACTTACAACTGTGCCATTTTGGGGGCTTTCCAGGGACACTTCTATGTCCTTCCAGATAAGGCAGACAAGGGCTTGCAGCTGCATTGGGAGCTCAGTGCCTCTCCCCTTCAATGCCTCAGGGAGAATACCAATCACACCTGCAGCCTCATTCTTTAGCTGGAGGACAGGTTTCTCTGTTTCAGCCAAAATTGGGGATTACTGAGCTCCTTACATGTAATACACTGCAGGATACAGTTCAAGACTTTACACGTGCATAGGATATGGCACAGACCTCGCCTTCTTAGAATCAGCTGCTTGAGGGATGAGAGAGTTGAACAGCACCTTGGTGCTGAGTTTTCCAATGCTCGACATTGAGGATATTCATCTGGAGTTACCACACTCTGACGTGTTCCGTTGTTTGATAACATGCACAACTTGTGGCATTTGGGAACTCACCTGGGATGTTCTCCTCCTTCCAGGTAAGGCAGACAAGGGCATGCAGCTACACGGGGAGATCAATACCTCCGCACTCAGGGGGAGTACCACTTGCACCTGCAGTCTCATTCGTAAGATGGAGGACAGTCTTTGTCTCATCTAAGGCTTGGTTACTGCTGAGCTCCTTGCATGCAACATGCTGCGGGATGCACGTCAACAATTTACACGTGCACAGGATATGACACTGACCTAGCCTTCACACAGATGTCTCCTCGAGTGAGCAGAACCCCTGACACACCTGCCAGTCAGGACTCCCTGCTTGGACCAGGTGAAGAGCCCCAACCAGGGGAATTATATTTACTGAGGTTCACTGGGTGACTACGTTCCAATCATTACCTCCATCCTCCTCTAAGCCCTGGGACATGGGCCCATTCTCTTTCCTGAGTCACTTTCCCACTTGGTCCACTTCCTCAGACTCTGGCTAGACCAATGGTGCCATGTGCTGTACTGTGGCCCACGTCTTGCATCTCAGAAAAGATTTATCTTCTTCTGCTGGTCGGTAACGGTGCCAAGGCTGAGACATTTGACACGTCCATCTCGCCCTCAGATCTTCCTTCCACGCTGGGGAGACTGGGAGAACCCACAGGTTCGGACAGCCTTGCTGGATGCTCTGAGGGGCTGGGTATGTTTTGAGACTGGCCACTTGAGCATTTGTAGCTGTCATGTTATCTGCATGTTTTTCAGGACATAGAACAGAGACCATTAGAGTGCAGCACAGATTCTTCAATCCTCGATGTTGAGATGACTTGTGGAACCAATCTGAAGCCCATCTATCCTGCACAATTTCATTTTCATCCTTTGTTTATCCAATGACCATTGAAATTCCCATAAATTTGGTGAGTCTACAACAGTTGCAGGCAGGGCATTCCACACCCGTACAACTCTCTGTGTAAAGAAACTACCTCTGACATCTGTCCTGTATCAATCACTCCTCGATTTAAAGCTGTGTCCCCTCATGTGAGCCATCACTATCCATTGAAAAAGGCTCTCATTCTCCACCCTGAGTCCTCTGATTACCTCAGATATTTCAATTAAGTCACCTCTCAACCTTCTTCTCTCTAAAGAAAACAGCCTCAAGTCCCTCAGCCTTTCTTCATAAGAACTTCCCTTCATACCAGACATCATCCTAATAAATCGCCTCTGAACCCTTTCCCAACAATCTGCTTCCTTCCTATAATGCAGTGACCAGAAAAGCATATAATACTCGAAGTGTGGCCACACCAGAGTTTCCTACAGCTGCAACATGACCTCATGGCTCAGAAACTCAATACTTCTGCCAAGAAAAGCTAACATTGTATGCTTTCTTGACAGGCCTACCAACCTGGATGCGAACTTTCAGGGATCGATGTACATGGCCACCAAGACCTCTGTGCTCATCTATACTTCCATTTAGTCCAATACACCTTATACCTGTTGATCCTTCCAAAGTGAGTCACCTCACACTTTTCCTCATTAAACTCCATTTGCCACCTCTCAGTCCATGTCTGCAGGGTTATGTGTCCCTCTGTAACCTGCAATACCATTTGTCACTATCCACAATTCTACTGACATTAGTTTCATCCTCAAATTTACCAACCCATCCTTCAACACCCTCATTCAGATCATTTATAGAAATTACAAACAGCAGTAGACCCAAAATACATCACTGGAGTACATCATAACTAACTGAACTTCAGGATGAACATTTTCCATCAACCACCACCTTCTGTCCATTTTCAACTGGCCAGCTTCTGGTAAATCACCTTCAATTCCAAGTTTCCGTGTTTTCTTCCTACCATGGGGAACGTTATCACGTGCTTACGGAAATCTATATAAAGCACATCAACCACGTTACCTTCATCCACCTGTTTGGTCACCTTCTCAAGAACACAATAAGGTTTGCGAGGCATGACCTTCCATTTACAAAACTGTGTTGACTATCCCTCATCAAACTATTCCTTTCTAGAACGGATCCAAAGGTTGTACATCATGGGGCCTGGCCTCACTTTGACCAGGCTTCTTATCCATGGGAACAGCACATATTCTCCCATTAAGTATCTAGTCTCTCATGCAAAGAGGGGTTTTGTGGCCAACATTGCCATTTCTGATGCCATTTCACCCTCTCCACAAGGTTCAGGAAGATCAGATTTAACTTGGTGTGGAGTCTTCTCTGCATCAGCAAATCTGCTGGCACTGTCCCTGCAATTGCGTGGGCGTTATTTCGATAAGAAAAGAGAAACTGGGACAGATTGTTATCGAATGAAATCCAGGCTGTTTTCTGAACCTTGCCTTCAATGTTTGGTCATTTCTTTCTGCCAGAATATTAGATAACGGATTTGCTGTGATTACATGCCGAATGCCGTTCACCTTTCGGAAAAACGCAGAACACCCTGCTGGCAAATGAATGCCATTATATCCCACACCGAGACCAGACACCAGGGGCTGACAACTTTTCAATTGTCATCCCCAAATTTGACAACTGAATTTTATGCATGTCAAACCACTTTGAAAGGGCATGTATAATATTTAAAAGTGTTGATTCCACCAACGGACCGACACATTCAACTATGCAGGCAATGAGGGTTGTTTTTCAGACCCGGGTCCAGGCTATGCCTGGCCAATTCCATCAATATTGTACACTGTTGGTGACAATGTTTGTCCTTTGTTGGCACTGAGTACTACCTCACCAATGTGGCTGTACCAGCTTCCAATCCTGGCTACCAAACATAAAATCTCATCAACATCTTCATTTTAAAAATCACAGGATGACCCTCCTAGAATTCAGCCAATATCTGACAGAGAGTTATGCTTGTGACAAACACACTTGCTACCCATGTTAGTAGTTTTCCATGGACATTGGGTCTTGCCAGAAAGGTTTCCAGCCGGGTTGTGATGACTCTTCCATTTCCAACACCAGCAGTTGTTTTTGTTTGGCCAGGATGGGATAATTTCGCTTCCATAGTCTGTTATTGTCAGCAATGACTGGAGGGGTCCAGAAAGCTTAAAACCAGAACAGACTCATTCAGTGGTGGCACCCACCATGGTGTATCCACCAAGCAGAGTTGGCTTCAGCCATTATCCAATTCCCACACAGATGGTGTTCCAACTTGTAATCACATGCACTCACAATGAGAGCTCACTGCTGAAGCTAGACATGGGATGCCATCCTCATCAGGTAGCCAGAGTAGGATTTTGCAGTCCATTACTGTTTCAAATATAGTTGCAGAAAGTTATTAGTTGAACTTTCTCACATAAAAGATGCCTGTAAAACTTTCATTCTCTATCTGAATGCATCTTCATTCAGCATCACTAAAGTCTGGCAAGCTGAGACTATTGGGCACCTGTCTCTGCTGAGCTGCCAATTTTCCATAATAATTCACCAACCCAAATTCACACCAAAGCTCAGATACAGACGTGGGAGCCGAGGTTTCCCATAGTTTGTCTTTGAATGTGTGTAACCCGCTCTTGTCCATTCTGTAGCTCAAGGAGGTCACTTGGGGTGTGTTGGAACACAAATGTCTCTCCTTCTGGCCTTGAAGAAGCATTAATGCTGTTTATTAATCTTCCCAGTTATCAGCACATCATTCACATAAATCGCAAACTGGGGTCGACCTTGTAAAGTGATCTCTGTTGTTCACTGGAAAGGTTCGACGACTGATGAAGGAATGTTTATTTACCTGGCTTCGAAAACTGGTTCACTGTTCCTTTAAAATTTCCACAAAGGCCATGTGACCAATTATGAGGATGACCAGTGCTGCTCAAAGGGCATACCACAGTGGTTTGATGATGCTTCACCTTCCAGGTTCTTGATAGTCTGTTTACTTTTGGTGCAAGGCAAATGGCATTGGTTGTGTGGAATGTTTTGTTGAATGGCCTGCTTAAGCACTGTAGACAAAGGGAATTCAACTGCACTGGGAGCTCTGTGACTAACACATCAATGCCTCACAGGGAGATCTATTTGCAGCTGCAGTCTTCTTCATCGGGTGGATGGCCATCTCTGTTCTATCCGAGACATGGTAAAGCTGAGCTCCTTGCATGTAATACGCTGGGAGAAGCAAATCAACAATGTACACATGCACACTGCGTGATACTTCAGCGAGACTTTACAGAGCTGGAAACTCGAGTGAGCAGAATTCCTAACACATCTGTCTGCCTGGACTGCCTGATTGGGGCAGTTAACCTGGTCCAATCTGGGAAATCATATTCAGTGAGGTCCACCTCACTGACCTCATTTCAATCACTACCTTTCTCCCCATCGCAGTCCTGAGAAAAAGGCCCATTCTGTTTGCTGTTGCCTCTCCTGGGGCATGCTTACACCAGATTTGGTTCCACAGAGTCTGGCGCAGATACTGCTGGCATGTACTGGACTGCGGCCATCTCTTGCCCATTGGCCATCTCAGCAGGAATTCATCTTTTTCTGCTGCTGGTAATGGCATCAAGGCTGTGACATCTGCCATGTCCATCTTGCCCTCAGAGGTTTCTAGGACACTGGGAGGACAGGGAGAACCCACAGTTTCTGGCAGCCTGTTGGATGTTCCGAGTGGCTGGGTATGATTTGTTCCTGCCCCACTTTTGATGTTATAGCTATCAGTTGACACAAATACTGAATCAGGATCACCTCTCTGCCTTGAGAAGTGTACATCATTCGACCATGCCTCTTACGCATGCATGGTAATTCCAATTGTTGGAACAGCAAATTTTGTCTCCTGGACGAAACTGCCTCTCTCGTATAGAAATGTCTTCCGGCCAGCATTGGCGTTCATGACACCTTTTCACACACTCCACAAGGTGGAAGAACATCAGATTTAATCTGCATTACCAGTGCTTCTGTTCCTGTATTTGTGTGAGTGTTGGTTCTATAATCAATCACAAATTGGGACACTTGGGTATTGACTAAAGTTGCAGGCTGTATCTTTAAACTTTCTTTCAATGTTTGGACTGCTCTTTCCCCCAGACTATCAGACAACAGATGCAGCTGTCCTTACATGCTGAATATCATTCCACTTTAGGAAAGACACAAGGCTCCCTCCTGCTCAATGATGGCCTGCTAGCTGTGACCAGCATGTCCAGTTTCTGTGTATTGTAAAAGATCCTAACAACTTTTCAATTGTCATCCCCACATTTGACAAATGCACAACATGCACATCCAACCACATTGTGTGTACACAATGATTAAATGGATAACCACCATGAAAGCACTGACACAGATGACGTGTAACTGAGTCCAGGTGTTACCTGGCCAGTTCTATGGATGTGGTGCAGCTGCTGGTGACAATTTTTGTCTTTGTTGGCACTCTAGCCATTGACCCACAAACATGGCTGCCTCGGCATCTGATCCCGGCCACCAGACAAAACATCTTGTCAACACCTTCATTTTGGAAATCACAGGATGACCCTGGTGGTGTTCAGCCAGTATCTTGGGACAAACATACTTGCTCCCCGTATTACTATGCCATCTGCAATGGACATCTAGTCTTGCCAAGTCCAGAAAGGAATCAATTCTGGTTGTAATGCCCCTTTCATTTCCAACACCACCAGCTGTTTGTGATTCACCAGGAAAGGATCTTTTTGTACCCACAGTCTGATATGGTCAGAGATGATGGGAAACATGCCTGCAATGTTTAAAAACAGAACAGACTTTTTCACTGCTGGCACCCACCATGGTGTATCCACCATTGGGAGTGTACCCACCATGGTGTATCCACCAATGGGAGTAAGCTTCACACAACTGCATTGAACACATGATTGCCCACACAGGTTTCTGAGGGTTTATGCACTCAGCATGACAGCCCAATGAATCTGACCTGAAGCTTGAGGTGTGACGGCCCTGACATCATCAGGTCTCCCTGGCAGCGGATTGTGGTCCATTTATATTTCAAATTAATGTCCTAAAAGGTAGTGGTGGAACTTTCTCACACAAAGGATTACCACCAAACCTTCCTTCTCTATCTGGACATGTCTTCATTTGACATTTGTCAAAGTTTGAGAAACATATACAATGTCTGCCAAGCCATCAATGAGCCAGCAGTTACCTCAAACTGTATTGGGAGGCATCACATGTCAGCACTACAGCTCACTGGGGACTATTGTGTGCCAACACCATCTACAATACCTGCTTTTTCACTTCTCTAAAGATTACTTCTCATTGTTTCAACGCAGATTTTGTCCCAGGACGTGAGCAGCATCTTGCACAAAGAGGAGTTTTGTGGCTAGCATTGGCGTTCCTGATGTCATTACACCGCCTCCAACAATGTTTCGGAAGATCAGATTTAACCTAGTGTGGATTCCTCTCCACAATAGCAGCTCTGGTGGAGCTGACCCTGCAGTTGCATGAGTGCTGTTTCTATCATCAACAAGGAACTGGGACAGTAAGTTAGAGTCATAAAAGTGTACAGGATGGAAAGAGACCACCCAACCTAGTCCCACCTGCCTGCCCCCGGCCCATTTCCCTCCAAACCCTCCCTATTTGTATACCCAAAGCTGAAAAATGTGTTGCTTCAAGCAGCATCCAAGGAGCAGGAGAATCGACATTTTGGGCATAAGCCCTTTTTCAGGCTCTGATCTCCAGCATATGCAGTCCTCAGTTTCTCCAAGTCATATACCCATTCAAGTGCCTCTTAAATATTGCAATTGTACCAGCCTCCACCACTCCCTCTGGGAGCTCATTCCATACCCGCACCACCCTCTGCTTGAAAAAGCTGCCTCTTAGAGCTCTTTTGTGTCTTTCACCTCTCACCCTAAACCTATGCCCTCTAGTTCTGGACTCCTTGACCCCAGGGAAAAGACTTTGCCTAATTACCCTTTCCAAGCCCCTTGTAGGCTGTTTTCTTAACCTTGACTTCAATGATTGAACTGTGTTTTACGACAGATTATTAGACAATGGATGCAGCTGTCATTGCATGCTGAATGCCAGTCGACTTTAGGAAATACTCAATACTCCCTGCTGGCAAGTGAATGCCCATTATTTGTGACCAACACATCCAAACACTAGATGCTCACGACTTTTCAATAATAGTCCCCACATTTGAAAATAAGCTTTACGCATCTACAACAACATTGAATGGGCGTGCTCAATGATTAAAAGAATCTGACAGTGACCTTTCCTTGGGCCAAACACACTGCTCCCCATACTAGTATGTTGTCTTCAATGGTCATCTGCTCTCGATGCCACTTTCATTTCCAACATCACCAGCTGTTTTTTTAACCAGCAATGGATCTTTTTGTATACACAGTCTGATATTGTCAGAGATTACCAGAAAGGTGCCCAGAAAGTTTAAATCCAGAACAGACTCTTCCAGTGGTGGCACCTGTCATGGTGTAGCCATCATTGGGAATTGGCTTTACGCGTTCATTACTTGACCGGCCGGATGGTGTTCCAACTTGTAACTGCATGCACTCAGAATAAGAGCTCACCATGTAATTTCACCTGAAGCTAAAAGAGGGATGGCGCTATTCCCTCTAGGTAGCCCTAGCAGGGTTTTGTGGTTATTACTATTTCATATTTATGTGCAGAAAGGTATTGGGTGAACTTTCTCACATAAAAGATTACCGCCAGTTGCTCCTTCCGCATCTGGACGTATCTTCATTCAGCATCAGCTAGAGTCTGGCAAGCACATACTATTGGGCATTCCTCTTTGCTGAGCTGTCAGTGAGTGAACAGGAACTTGATACTATATTGTGGAGGCTTTGCATGTCAGCACCACACCTCACTGGGGATTATTCTGTGCCGAAACATGAAATGACGAGAGCTGCTGTTTCACTTCCTAAAATGCTGCTTCTTAGCACTGTGACTAGTTGCAAAGCTGACCCATTCAGCATCAGCCAACCTCTGGGAAGCACATACTATCAGGCAGTCCTCTCTGTTAGTGAGCCAGTAGTAATTGGATATCATATGGTGATGCTTTGCATGTCAGCATCACATCTCACTGGAGATCATTCTGTGCCAAGACATGAAACGATTTCAATTCCCGTAAGGGTTCTTCCTGGCGACGCGGGTATTTGCAAAGTTGGCCCTTTCTGAATACCAAATCTCAGCTGCCAAAATCGAGGCCAGGTGATGACACAATTTCCCATAATAATTCACCAACCCAAGGAAAGACTGAAGCTCCGATGCAGACATGGGAGCCGATCAAACCTTGGTTGCCCTTGCTTTACCTTTCAATGTATGTTGCCCACTTGCCCATGCTGTAGCTCAATTACACCACTTGGGGTGCGTTGGAACACATTTTTTTCCTTCCTAAGGTCTTGGACAAACATTAAGTGATCTTTATTGACCTTCTAGTGATTAGGAAATCTTCAGATAAATAGGGACCATGGGTAAACCTTGTAAACTGTTTTCTGCTATTCACTAGAATGATTTACTAGATGATATCCCAAAACAAAATCAGTCAAGTACAGTGATTACACCCCTTATGGGTATTAACTGTAGCATATTTTTGGGAATCCTCACTGAAGCACAATGCCACGTTTATATGGCTCATATTCAGCTTTATAAAAAACAAGGCATCTGCGGTTTTCCAGACAAGTCCTCAATGTGATGGATCGGTTATATTCCAGGCTTCAAAAATTCACTCATCGATTCTTTGAAATCTCCACATCGGCAAATTGCACATAGGGCACACTGTAGTGGTTTGATGATCGTTTGGCTCTCCAGGCTCTTGATTTGTGGCTCTACTTTTGCACGTAAGGGAAGTAGGACTGATAGTGTGGGCCTGTTGTGCCAAATGGTCTACTTCCGCACTGTCGAGGTTCTGTCAACCCCGAGGACTCTACGTTCGACAACACTCCACGGACCATTCCAAAAGTGGTCTTGCCTTGTTCCTCTTACCAATGTGCAACATTTTGCAGTATTAAAATTATACTCCACTTGCCACTCCTCACCAACCATGCAGCCTATAATCTCATCCAAGTCCTTTGCATCAATGACAAATGGCACTGGATACATCACCGATTCCTACATTCATCACAAGTGTCCAGTGTGAAAACCAACACCCCTGTGTGCAACAGACTCTGTCCCAAAAGGCAGAGTACCAGGACATACACTCTGCTCTTCCAAAGCAGAAACAAAAGCTGCCTTCACTTTGTAAAACAAAAAAAGACACTGTTCCTCAAGGGAAAGACAGCAGAAAATAAACAATCAAAATTTTGCTCTCCCTGTGCCCACCAACCACTCATGGGCATGGGTCATACGCCGTCAAAATAAAAATAAAGTTAAGGTAGTCAAATAAAACAAACAACCAATGAACAGCTCGGATGCGGGGTCATCTCGACACAAAATCTTAGCTTGCTCTCTCTCATGGATTATATCTGACACACTGTGATCTCCAGCATTTGTGCATTTCAAGGAAAAATCTTCTTTAAATCACATCTGCTCTGTCGCTATTGAACACTCCTGAGAAAGCAATCTGGGAATGGATAAAAATACACAGGAAGAACATCTGCTCATTCCAACTAAAAACAACCTACCACTCACACTCACCCCCATCAAGAGTTACTGGGAGAGCAACATTGCAGGACTTCAAAACGAGCCCCCTTGGCCTAAAAGTGGACAGCTTATCTGTGGTGAGGTTCTGCAGTGAGGTAGATTCAGAGCGATTTCATGGTGATGACATAGCCCCGCTCGACACCGGTTCAGAGGCAGAATGGGTCAGTGTTGAAGCCATTTATCATTAAGATGGGTCATACATCGTTCTGGACCTAGTGAGGAAGGGTGACAAATTTCATGATGCAACTAATGCGGAGGAGAACGCTCCACATACGCTTCCTGTTTGATGGTATTAAAGGCCTTTGTATGGTCTAAGTGCGCCGTATAGAACAGTAAAAATCATGTCCTTTTTACCTGTCTGGGACTGAAATACACACCAAAATATCAGGATGGGTTCCTGAGCCACATGCAGGAGACAGTTGACAAGGACCTTGGTGATACACTTTCAAATGGTTGACATCAGGGAGATTTTGCTGTAATTAGCACAGTCTGACATGTTCTCTTTTTTAGAAAGCACTCACAACTATGGCATCAGCGAGCTCTCCAGGGACGCTCTCCTCCTTCCAGATAAGGCATTGGGAGCTCAGTGCCTCTCCACTTCAATGCCTCAGGGAGAATACCAATTGTACCTGCAGACTCATTCTTAAGTTGGAGGACAGCTTTCCCTGTTCCATCAAAGATTGGGGATTGCTGAGCTCCTTGCATGCAATATGCTGTGGGATACAGTTCAACATTTTACATGTGCACAGTATTTTACACTGACCTAAGCCTTCTTAGAGACAGCTCCTCAAGTGTAACAGAACCTATGACACACCTAACAGTAAGGACACTCTACCTGGACCAGATTAACAGCGACAATGTAGGATATTATGTTAATGTGGTTCCCTGGCTGACTCTGTACCAATCATGACCGTCATCCTGCTCTAAGTCCTGAGCTGTAGGCCCTTTCTTTTTCCTGCAACATTTCCCGAGGCAATTGCCGACTCAGTCCACTAACTCCGACTCTGGCTTGGCTAATGTCGGTACCTGCTGGTCTGCTGTCCACCTCTTGCATCTCAGAAAATGTTTACCTTCTTCCACACATGGTAACGGTGAGAATGCTGCACACCTGCAGTCTCCATCTCACCCTCAGAGACTTCTTCCACACTAGGTGGACCAGGAGAACACACACGTTCAGACAGCCTTGTTGGATGTTCTGAAGTATTGGGTGTGTATTGCTCCTGGCAATCATGTGATCCTCACATTTGTTCAGTACTGACTGTCAGACCCAAGTATTCTACATCATGGGATCTGTCCTCACCCTGACCATGCCTCTTACCCATGCAGGGCTATTCCTATGGTTTCAACAGCAGGTTTAGTCCCATGATGTAAACTCTCTCTCGCACAAAGAGCGTGTTTGTGGATGGCATTTGCATTCTAGATGTTGTTTTCCACTCCCCACGAGATCTGCGAAGATGCTATTTAACGTGGTATGGGATCCTGTGAAGTTGTCAGCTGTTTTCTTAACTTTTCCTCCAATGTTTGGACTGTTATTTCCACCAGACTATCGGACAACAGATGCAACTGTCGTTCCATGCCAAATCCCAATCGACTTTTGGAAATACTCAAAACTCCCTGCTGGCAAATGAATGCCCTTTATCTGTGACCAACATCATTACAATATAGGTCCTACAATGGACAGGCACATTCAATGTGTAACTAATCCAAGGTAATACCTGGCTATTCCAATGAATATAGTGCTCTGCTGGTGACAATTTGGGGAGATGTCAGGGGTGGGTTCTTTACCCAGAGAGTGGTGGGGGCATGGAATGCGCTGCCCGTGGGAGTGGTAGAGTCAGAATCATTGGCGACCTTTAAGCGGCAATTGGATAGGTACATGGATGGGTGCATAATCTAGGATAGATGTTCGGCACAACATCGTGGGCCGAAGGGCCTGTTCTGTGCTGTATTGTTCTATGTTCTATGTTCTATGTACTAATTTCTGTCCTTGTTAGCACTGTGGGTAATGCCTCACAAAAATGGCTGTATCGGCATCCAATTCTGGTCACAAGACATAACTTCTCGTCAACATCTTCATTTTGGAAATCACAGGATGACCCTGATGGAGTTGACCTGGTATCCGACAGTGACCATTGCTTGTGACAAACACACTTGTTCCCCACATTAATATGCAGTCTTCAAGTGCTGTCTGGTCTCACCAGGTTCAGAAAGGATTCCATTCTGGTAGTGATCACCCTTTTGTTTTGAACACATCAGTTGTACCCGCAGTGTGATATTGTCAGAGATGACCAGATGGGTGTACAGGAATTTTAAAACCAGAACTGATTCTTCCTTTGGTCGAACTCACCATAGTGTATCCCCCGTAGGGAGTTGGCTGCAGGCATTAACCACTTGATTGCACATATGCTATTCCAACTTGTAATTCCATGCACTCAGAATAAAAGCTCACGTCTGAATTCGAACGTGAAGCAAAAAGTGGGATGGTCCTGTCTTCATCGGGTAGCCTCAGTAGAGGTTTGTGGTGCATTACTACATCAAACGTATGTAAATGAATGTCTTGGTTGGATGTATTTTCTCACACAAAAGATTATCAACAAACTTTCCTTCTCACTCTGGATGAATTTTCATTTGGCATCAGCCAAAGCCTGGTCAGCATATACTACTGGACAGTTCTCTCTGCTGACTGTCGGTGAGCCAGCAGTAACTGGACACTGTGTGGGGAGGCTTCGCATGTCAGCACCACATCTCAATGGGGATTAGTCTGTGCAAAAATTTTAAATGCCGATAGCTGCTTTTTCAATTCCTGAAAGGCTACTTCTTGGTGACTCGGCTCCTTGCAAAGTTGGCTCTTTCTGAATAGCAAATCTAAGCTGCCAGAATGAATGCTAGCTCATTACAGAATTTTCCGTAATAATTCACCAAGCCAAGGAAAGTCCAAAGCACTGATACAGATGTGGGAACTGAGGAACCCTTGGATACCCTCATGTTATTGTTGGATGTGCATAGCCCACTGTTGTTGATGCTGACGCTCAATGAGTTCAGTTGGGATGCCTTGGAACCCACATGCTTTTTTACCTTTCTCAGGATTTGGAGAAATATTAAACACACTTTTATTGATCATTACTGTATTTAGCACATCATTCAGATAAATATCGACCTGCAGTAGATCTTGTAAAATATTCTCCCTCATTCCCTGGAACTGTTCACCGGCTGATGATATCCTAAAAGACAGGCAGTCAAGTATATTGTTTCCATCCCTCATGGGTATTAATTGGTGCATGTTTATGGGAATCATCACTGAATCACAACGGCACATTCACACAGCTCATTTCCAGCATCGTGACAAACAGGTCCCGTGCACTTTTGCGTAAAACTCCTCAATGCAATTTACAGTTTATTTATCTGGCTTCAAAAACTGGCTCAACATTTCTTTCAAATTGCCACAAATGCGACTCGACCAATCATGGGTATCAACAGTGCTGCTCCAATGGCAAACTACGATGGTTTGATGATCCCTCAGCTCTCCAGGCTCATGCCTCTACTTTTGCACACAAGGCGAATGGCACTGGTGGTGTGGACCTATTGTGTCAAATGGCCTGCCTCTGCACCGTAGGAGTTCTGTCAACCCCTGGGACTCTTGGTTCAACAACAATCCACAGGCCCTGCCATTACCTGCACTGCAACACTTACCAATGTGCAACAATTTGCATTTATCAAAATTAAACTCCACCTGCCAACCCTCACCAACCATGCATCCCATATTCTCACCCAAATCCTTTACATAAATGACAAACGGCATTCGACCCAGCACCGATTCCTGTATTCATCACAGGCTTCCAATCTGATAAACAACCATCACTGTCTGCATCAGACACTCCCAGAACAGGCACAAGGCTGTGACATATGCTCTGCTCTTTCAAAAAGAACCTAAAGCAACTAGTTGAACAAAAAAGACAGTATTATTCTGTAGAAAGACAGAATCAAAACCTGGTTCTGCTGGACTCTGTTCCCACCAATCACTCATGGGCAGGGTCTACAGGGGGTAGCATAAAAATAAACTCAAACATATCATAGAAAACAAACAATAAATAAACAGCTCTTGATGAGAAGTCATCAAGATTCAAAATCTTAGCTTGCTGTCTCTCTCATGGATGTTGTGAGGTAGATTCAGAACAGTTTGGTGGTGAAGACACAGCAATGCTCGACACCGAGTTAAAGGGGGAATGGACGGGTGTTGAGGCCGCTTGTTATTACGGTGATTTACACGTTGTTGTGGATCAGGTGACATATGGTTACAAACTTCATGCTGCATCGAAAGTGGAGAGGAAAGCTGTTCGTACAAGTGCTTTCTGATTGATGGTGTCAAAGGCCTTTGTAAGGTTGAAGAAGGCCCTACACAGTCATGCTTAATGTGCCCATCTGAGGCCGAAAGTTACACTGAAACTGCAGAGGGAGTTCATCAGCCATAAGGAAGAGACAGTTGAAAAGTACCTTGGTGATGAATTGTCCAGTGGTCAACATCAGGGACATTGCCCTGAACGTACCACAGTCTGACATGTTCCATTATTTGAAAATACTCCTGACTTTGGCATCTGGGAGTTCTCATGGGATGCTCTCCTCCTTCCAGAGAAGGCAGACAAGGATATTCAGCTGCACTAGAAGCTCGGTGCCTCCGCAGTTCTAGGCTTGAGGGGGAATACCGTTTGCAACTGCAGTCCTGTTCTCGAGCTGGAGGACCACTTTCTCTATTTGATCCAAGGCATAGATATTGCTGAACTCCATGCATGGAACATGTTATGGCGTGCACTCCAAAATTATCCATGGGCAAAGTACATGGCACTGACCTAGCCTTCATAGAGACAGCTCCTCAAGTGAGCAGATCACCGACACATCTGCCTGTCAGGTCTCCCTCAACAGCCTCAACCTTGAAATATATATTCAATGATGTTCACTCATTGACTTTGTCCCAGTCATTACTTCCATCCCCATCTAATTCCTGGGACAAAGGCCCATTCTCTTTCTTGCAACATATCATGAATCATTTTCCCACGAGATCCACTTCTTCGGACTTGGGGCTGCATTCCGCCGCCTTGTGCTGCACTGTGGCCCACTTCTTGCATCTCAGAAGGAATGTATCTTCTTGTACAGGTGGTAATGGTGCCAATGCTGCAACACCTGCCATGTCCAGAGGATTCTTCCACATTGAGTGGGGGAGGAGGAGAACCCACAGGTTCGGAAGCCTTGCTAAATGTTGTGAGGGGCTGGGTATGTTGTGCTCCTGACCACATCTTGAGGTTTCAGCAATCATGTGATCCTCACAATTGTTCAGGACTTCTAGTGTGACATAAGCATTGTACATCTTGTAACCTGACTTCACTTTGAACACATTCAGGGCCATTCCCACCGATTCAACAGCACATTTTGTGCCATGTAATAAACTGCCTCACACAAAGACGGGTTTTGTGACTGGCATTGGCCTTCCTGATGCCGTGTCACTCTCCCCACAACATCCGAGAAGATCAGATTTAACTTGGAGGCTTCTTCACATGAGCAATTCTGGTGGCGTTGTCACTGCAGTTGTGTGAACGGTGTTTCTATAATCAAAGAGAAAGTGGGACGGTTTGACATCCAGTGAAGTTGTTGGCTGTTTACTTAACTTTGCCCTCAATGTTTGGACTGTACTTTCCACCATACAATCAGACAACGCATGCAGTTGTCACTACATGCGAATGCCATTCGATTTTAGGTAATACACTAAACTACCTGCTGGCAAACGTATACCCTTTATCTGTGACCGACATCCTTAAAGTACAGATACCACAAAATGGATTGGCACATTTGACGTGTAACTGAGCTAAGGTTATACCTGGTCAGTGCCATGAAAATGATGCACTGCTGGTGACAATTTCTGTCCTTCTTGGCATTGTGGATACTGCCCCATCAACATGGCTGCATCGGCATCCAATTCTGGCTATCAGACATAACCTCTCACCAACATCTTCATTTTGGAAATCATAGAATGAGTCTGGAGGAGTTTAGCTGGTATCTGACAATGAGCTTTTTCTGTAACAAACACGCTTGCTCCCCACATAAGTGTGCCATCTTCAACAGTCATCAGGTCTTGCCAGCTCCAGAAAGAATTCCATTTTGGTTGTGATGATTGTCATCAGTTTCGAACACCACCAGTGGTTCTTGTTTCGCCAGGACAGGAAATTCTTGTATCTACTGTGTGATATTGTCAGAGATGAGCAGAAAGGATGCAGAACGGTTAAAACTAAAATGAACTCTTCTTTTGGTGGCACGCGCCATGGTGACTTCAGGCATTAGCCAGTTGACTGCAGGTATGGTGTTCCAACTTGTAAATCCATGTACTCAGAATAAGAGCTCACTTCTGAACTTAACATGAAGCTGCAAATGGGATAACCCTGCCTTCTTCAGGTCGCTCGAGCAGGGCTTTGTTGCACATTACTGCACCAAAGATCTGTGCAAAAGCGTGTTGCTTGAAATTTCTCAAACAAAAGGTTACTGCCAAACTTTCCATCTCCATCTGAATGCATTTTCATTCAGCATCAGACAAACTCTGGGAAGCACATACTAATCAGTCAGTCCTCTGTGTCGGTGAGCCAGCAGTAACTGGATACCAGATGGTGACGCTATGTACGTCAGTGCCACATCTGACTGGAGACCATTCTCTGCCAAGGCATTAAATAATGATAGCTGCTTTTTCAATTCCCATAAGGGTTCTTCTTGGCGATGTGAGTATTTGCAAAGCAGGCCCTTCTCAATAGCAAATCTCAGCTGCCAAAATGGAGGCCAGGTGATGACACAATTTTCTCCGTAATAATTCACCAACCCACAGAAAGACTGAAGCTCCAATGCAGGCGTAGGATCCGATGAAACCTTTATTGCCCTTGCTTTATCTTTCAATCTGTCTTACCCACTTGTCCATGCAGTAGCTCAATTACGTCAGTTGGGGTGCCTTGGAACACATTTTCTTCCTTCCTAAGGTCTTGGACAAACATTAAATGATATTTATTGATCTTCCCTGTGATTAGCAAATCTTCATAGAAATAGGGACCATGGGTAGACCTTGTAAACAGTTCTCGGCCATTCACTGGAACGATTCATTGGCTGATGATATCCCAAAACAAAGACAGTCAAATACAGTGGTTACACCCTTTGTGGGTATTAACTGTAGCATATTTATGGGAATCCATAATTGAAGCATAATGCTACATTCATATGACACATATCCAGCTTTGTAAAGGTCAAGGCATCTGCAATTTTCCAGACAAGTCCTCAATGTGATGAATCAGTTATATACCTGACTTCAAAAATTCCCTCATCGATTCTTTAAAATCTCCACATCGGCAAATTGACACATAATGGGTTCGAACAGCGCTGCACATAGGGCACACTGCGGTGGTTTGATCATCGTTAGCTTTCCAGGCTCTTGATGTGTGCCTCTACTTTTGCACGTAAGGGAAATGAGACTGATAGTGTGGGTCTGTTGTGCCAAATGGCCTACTTCCACACTATAGAGGTTTTGTCAACCCTCAGGTTCTCTGTTCGACAACACTCTACAGGCCGTTTCAAATGTGGTCTTTGCTTGTTCCTCATACCAAATGCATGTATCAAAATTATACTCTGCCTAACACTCCTTACAAACCATGCGCCCTATTTGCTCAACCAAATCCTTTACATAAATGACAAACGGCATTGGACACATCACCAATTCATATATTAATCACAAGCCTCCAGTCTGATAACCAACACCCAGTCTGTGCAACACACTCATCCAAAAATAGGCATAGTACTCTACACTTCCAAATCAGAAACACAAGCTGCTCTCACTTTGTAAAACAAAAAAACACACTTTTCCTTGAGGGAAAAACAGAAGGAAATAAACAATTAAAACTTGGCTCTCCTTGTGTCCACCAACCACTCCTGGGCATGGGTCACACAGTGTCAAAATAAAATAAAGTCAAGGTTGTCAAATAAAACAAACAACAAATGAACAGCTCAAATGTGCGGTCATCTTAACACAAAATCTTAGTTTGCTCTCTCTCATGGATTTTGTCTGACCCGCTGTAATCTCCAGCATTTGTTCATTTCAACAAAAATTATGTTAAAAATCACGTCTCTCTGCTCTGTCAATATTGAACATTCCTAAGGAGGGTATCTGGGAATGGTTAAAAATCCAGAGGACGGACACAAAGCTCATTTCAACTAAAAACAATGTACTGTTCACACTGACTACCATCAAGGGTTTCTGGTTAGTGACATTGCAGGACTTCAATACAAGCCCCCTTGGTCTAAATGTGGGCAGCTTATCTGAGGTGAGGTCCTGCAGTGAAGTAGATTCAGAGCTGTTTTGTGGTGATGACATCACCCTACTCGACACTGGTTCAGAGGCAGAATGGGTCAGTGTTGAAACCATTTGTCTTTAAAATGATTCACACATCGTTCTGGACCAGATGAGGGATGATGACAAGTTTCATGATGCAACTAAAGCAGAAAAGAACGCTCCACATATGCTTCCTGTTTGATGGTGTCAAAGGACTTTGAAAGTTCTAAGAGCATCGTATATAACAGTAAAAATCATGTCCTTTGTTCCCGTCTGGGGCTGAAGAACACAGAAATTCTGGGATGGGTTCCTAAGGCACAGGCAGGAGAGAGTTGACAAGGACCTTGGTGATAGGTTTTCCAATGGTCGACATCAGGGAGATTTTGCTGTAGTTAGCACAGTCTCACATGTTCTCTTGTGAAAACACTCACAACTGTGGCATCTAGGAGCAGGGATGCTCTCCTCCTTCCAGGTCAGGCAGACAAGGGCATGCAGCTGCATTAGGAGCTCAGTGCCCATCCACCTCAATGCCTCAGGGGGAATACCTATTGCACTGTAGCCTCATAAAAAGAAACTCAAGTCAATCAAAGAAAACAAACAATAAATGAACAGCTCTGATGAGGAGTCATCTCGACTCTATATCCTAGCTTGCTCTCTCTCATGGATGCTGTCTGACCTGCAGTAATATCCAGCATTTGTTTTTTTCAAAGAATAAACTCTCTCTGTTGTGTCGCTATTAAACACTCCTGGGAAAAGAACAACAATGGGTTGCAATCCAGAGGAAGTACACCTGCTCATTTCAACTGAAAATAATTTATCACTCACACTGAACCCCATCAAGTGTTTTTGGGACTAAAACAAAAGCCCCCTTGGAGTAAATGTGGGCAGCTTGTCGGTGGAGTGGTCCTGCAGCAACTTAGGTTCAGGAGTGTTGTGGTGATGACACAGCCCTGCTCGCCACCAGTTCAAAGGGGCAAATGGCAGGTGTTGAAGCCATTTGTCATAATGATGACATCTGTCATTGTGGACCAGGAGAAAGGTGGTGACAAATTTCATGCTGTAACTAAAGTGGTGAAGAACACTTCAAAAATGCTTCCTGATTGATGGCGTCAAACGCCTTTGTAAGGTCGAAGAACGTGATATGCAGCAGTGACAATCATGTCCATTGTGCTCCTCTGTGACAGAAAGCCTCACTGAGTCTCCGGGAGAAGTTCCTCAGGCACTGGGATGAGAGAGTTGAGCAGGACCTTGGTGCTGAGTTTTCCAATGCACGACATTGAGGATATTCCCCTGGAGTTACCACAGTCTGACGTGTTCTGTTTTTTTGATAAAACTCACAACTGTGGCATGTGGGAACTCTCCTGGGATGTTCTCCTCCTTCCAGGTAAGGCAGACAAGGGCATGCAGCTACACGGGGAGAGCAGTATCTCCGCACTCAGGGGGAGTACCACTTGCACCTACAGTCTCATTCTTAAGATGGAGAACAGTCTTCTTTGTCTCATCTAAGGCTTGGTTACTGCTGAGATCCTTGCATGCAACATGCTGCGGGATGCACGTCAACAATTTACACGTGCACAGTACATAACACTGACCTAGCCTTCACACAGATGTCTCCTCAGGTGAGCAGAACCCCTGACACACCTGCCAGTCAGGTCTCCCTGCTTGGACCAGGTGAAGAGCCCCAACCAGGGGAATTATATTTACTGAGGTTCACTGGGTGACTACGTTCCAATCACTACCTCCATCCTCCTCTAAGCCCTGGGACATGGGCCCATTCTCTTTCCTGTTACATATCCTGAGTCATTTTCCCACTCGGTCCACTTCCTCGGACTCTGGCTAGACCAATGGTGCCATGTGCTGTACTGTGGCCCACATCTTGCGTCACAGAGAAGATTTATCTTCTTCTGCTGGTAGGTAAAGGTGTCAAGGCTGTGACATCTGCCATCTGTCCATCTCGCCTTCAGATCTTCCTTCCACGCTGGGGAGACTGGGAGAACCCACAGGTTCGGACAGCTGTGCCAGATGTTCTGAGGGGCTGGGTATGTTTTGAGACTGGCCACTTGAGAATTTGCAGCTGTCATGTTATCTGCATGTTTTTCAGGACATAGAACAGAGACCATTAGAGCGCAGCACAGGTCCTTCAACCCTCGATGATGCGATGACTTGTGGAAGCAATCTGAAGCCCATCTATCCTGCACAATTTCATTTTCATCCATAGTTTATCCAATGACCATTTAAATTCCCATAAATTTGGTGAGTCTACAACAGTTGCAGGCAGGGCATTCCACACCCATACAACTCTCTGAGTAAAGAAACTACCTCTGACAACTGTCCTGCATCAATGACTTCTCGATTTAAAGCTGTGTCCCCTCATGCGAGCCATCACCATCCGTTGAAAAGGCTTTCATTCTCCACCCTGAATCCTCTGATTACCTCAGATATTTCAATTAAGTCACCTCTCAACCTTCTTCTCTCTAATGAAAACAGCCTCAAGTCCCTCAGCCTTTCTTCAAAAGAACTTCCTTTCATACCAGGCAACATCCTAATAAATTGCCTCTGAACCCTTTCCCAACAATCTGCATCCTTCCTATCATGCAGTGACCAGAAAAGCACACAATACTCGAAGTGTGGCCACACCAGAGTTTTCTACAGCTGCAACATGACCTCATGGCTCAGAAACTCAATACTTCTGCCAAGAAAAGCTAACATTGTATGCTTTCTTGACAGGCCTACCAACCTGGGTGGGAAATTTCAGGGATCGATGTACTTGGCCACCAAGACATTCTGCCAACCCCTAGGTCTCTCTGTTTGACAACACTCCACAAGCCCTACTATGAACTGTGTAAGTTTTGTCCTGTTCCTCTAACCAAAGTGCAACAGATTGCATTTATTAAAATTAAACTTGACCTGCCATTCCTCACAAACCATGCATCCTATATTCTCATTGAAATCTTTTACATAAATGAAAAATAGCATTGGACCCAGCATCCATTCCTGTATTCACCACAGGCCTCCAGCCTGAAAAACATCCCTCACTGCCTGCAACAGACATTCCCAAGATCAGGCACCACACTGCGGCATACACTCTGCTCTTAAAACAGAAACTAAACCTGCTTTCAATTTCTAAAACAAAACAAAAACATATTATTCCTCTGGGCAAAGTCAGAATGAAATAAACAATCTCAAACTGGCTCTCCCTGGACTCAGTCCCCACCAAGCACTCGTGGGCAGGGGCCACAAGGGGCCAATATAAAACTAACCTCAAGCAAATCACAGAAAGCAAACAATAAATGAGCAGTTCTGATGAGGAGACATCTCAACACTAAAACTTAGCTTGCTCTCTCTCATGGATGCTGTCTGACCCACTGTGATCTCCAGCATTTGCTCTTTTCAATGAAATAAAAAATGCTCTCTGCTTTGTTGCTATGGAACACACCTGGGAAAGGAACAATACTTGTTAAAACCCAGAGGTCCTATAACTGCTCACAGGTTAGATTACTTACAGTGTGGAAACAAGCCCTTCGGCCTAACAAGCCCACACCGACCCTCCAAAGAGCAACCCACCCATACCCATTCCTCAACATTTACTCCCTCAACAAATATGACTGGCAATTTAGAATGGCCAATTCACCTAACCTGCACATTCTTGGACTGTGGGAGGAAACTGGAGTACACAGAGGAAACCCATGCAGGGAGAATGTGCAAACTCCGCACAGACAGTTGCCTGAGGCAGGAATGGAACCCAGGTCTCTGGCGCTGTGAGGCAGCATTGCTCACCACTGTGCCACCCACTTCAAAGAAAAGTATCTAAACCCTCATACTAAAGTCCAACAAGAGCTCTGGGACAGCGAAAATGCAGGACTACTATAAAAGCCACCTGGGCTCAAAATGGGCAGATTGTCGGCAATGACACCCTGCAGTGAGGTCGATTCAGGACAGTGTTGAGTTGATGACACAGCCCTGCTCAACTGGGTAGGTGTTGAAGCCGTTTGTCATTACGATTACTTACATACATTTGCGGAAGTGTCGAAGGATGGTTACAAACTTCAAGCTGCAACTAAGCGGAGAAGAATGTTCCACAAATGCTTCCCAACTGATGGTGTCAAAGGCCTTTATTAGGTTGAAGAGGGACATATGCAGCAGTGAAAACCATGTGCTCGACTATGGTTGACTGACGCTGAGACTCTGGGAGGAGTTCCTCAGCCACAGGGAAGAGACAGTTGGTGTTGAGTTTCCAGTGGCCAACATCTGGGATGTTCCCCTGGGGTTACAACAGTCTGACATGTTACCATTTTTGAAAGCAATAATGACTTTGTCATCTGGGAGCTCTCCTGGGGTGCCCTCCTCCTTCCAGATCATTCAGGCAAGGGAATTCAACTGCACTGGGAGCTCAATACCTCACACATCAATACCTCATGGGAAGAGCTATTTGCAGCTGTCGTCTTCCTAATCTGGTGGATGGCCATCTCTGTTCTATCCAAGACATGGTAAAGCTGAGCTCCTTGCATGTAATATGCTGGACGAAGCAAATCAACAATGTACACATGCACACTGCGTGATACTTCAGCGAGACTTTACAGAGCTGGAAACTCGGGTGAGCAGAACTCCTAATACATCTGTCTGCCTGGACTGCCTGATTGGGGCAGTTAACCTGGTCCAATCTGGGAAATCATATTCAGTGAGGTCCACCTCACTGACCTCATTTCAATCACTACCTTTCTCCCCATCGCAGTCCTGAGGAAAAGGCCCATTCTGTTTGCTGTTGCCTCTCCTGGGGCATGTTTACACCAGATTTGGTTCCACGGAGTCTGGCGCAGATACTGCCGGCATGTACTGGACTGCGGCCTACCTCTTGCCCATTGGCCATCTCAGCAGGAATTCATCTCTTTCTGCTGGTGGTAATAGCATCAAGGCTGCGACATCTGCCATGTCCATCTTGCCCTCAGAGGTTTCTTGGACACTGGGAGGACAGGGAGAACCCACAGTTTCTGGCAGCCTGTCGGATGTTCCGAGTGGCTGGGTATGATTTGTTCCTGCCCCACTTTTGATGTTATAGCTATCAGTTGACACAAGTACTGAATCAGGATCACCTCTCTGCCTTGAGAAGTGTACATCATTCGACCATGCCTCTTACGCATGCATGGTAATTCCAATTGTTGGAACAGCAGATTTTGTCTCCTGGACGAAACTGCCTCTCTCGTATAGAAATGTCTTCCGGCCAGCATTGGTGTTCATGACACCTTTTCACACACTCCACAAGGTGGAAGAACATCAGATTTAATCTGGAGTGGAGTCTTCTCTGCATTGCCAGTTCTTCTGTTCCTGTATTTGTGTGAGTGTTGGTTCTATAATCAATCACAAATTGGGACACTTGGGTATTGACTAAAGTTGCAGGCTGTATCTTTAAACGTTCTTTCAATGTTTGGACTGCTCTTTCCCCCAGACTATCAGACAACAGATGCAGCTGTCCTTACATGCTGAATATCATTCCCCTTTAGGAAAGACACAAGGCTCCCTCCTGCTCAATGATGGCCTGTTATCTGTGACCAGCATGTCCAGTTTCTGTGTATTGTAAAAGATCCTCACAACTTTTCAATTGTCATCCCCACATTTGACAAATGCATGACATGCACATCCAACCACATTGTGTGTACACACAATGATTAAATGGATAACCACCATGAAAGCACTGACACAGATGACGTGTAACTGAGTCCAGGTGTTACCTGGCCAGTTCTATGGATGTGGTGCAGCTGCTGGTGGCAATCTTTGTCTTTGTTGGTACTCTAGCCATTGACCCACAAACGTGGCTGCACCGGCATCTGATCCCGGCCACCAGACAAAACATCTTGTCAACACCTTCATTTTGAAAATCACAGGATGACCCTGGTGGAGTTCAGCCAGTATCTTGGGACAAACATACTTGCTCCCCGTATTACTATGCCATCCTCAATGGACATCTAGTCTTGCCAAGTCCAGAAAGGATTCAATTCTGGTTGTAATGCCCCTTTCATTTCCAACACCACCAGCTGTTTGTGATTCACCAGGAAAGGATCTTTTTGTACCCACAGTCTGATATGGTCAGAGATGATGGGAAGCGTATCTGCAATGTTTAAAAACAGAACAGACTCTTTCACTGCTGGCACCCACCATCGTGTAACCACCAGAGGGAGTAGGCTTCACACAACTGCATTGAACACATGATTGCCCACACAGTTTTCTGAGGGTTTATGCACTCAGCATGACAGCCCAATGAATCTGACCTGAAGCTTGAGGTGTGACGGCCCTGACATCATCAGGTCTCCCTGGCAGCGGATTGTGGTCCATTGATATTTCAAATTGATGTCCTAAAAGGTATTGGTGGAACTTTCTCACACAAAGGATTACCACCAAACCTTCCTTCTCTATCTGGACATGTCTTCATTTGACATTTGTCAAAGTTTGAGAAACATATACAATGTCTGCCAAGCCATCAATGAGCCAGCAGTTACCTCAAACTGTATTGGGAGGCATCACATGTCAGCACTACAGCTCACTGGGGACTATTGTGTGCCAACACCATCTACAATACCTGCTTTTTCACTTCTCTAAAGATTACTTCTGGGCGATGAGATCATTTGCAATGCTGATCATTTCTGAATAGCAAATCCAAGCTGCCAAGATGGAGGCCAGGACATTACAGAAGCATCCATAATATTTCACCAAACCAAGGTAAGATCGAAGCTCTGCTGGGTGCCAGGGCACCCTTGATTGACCTCACTTAATTTTCCAACTTGTTTAACCCGGTCTTGTCGATGCTATAGCTCAAGGAGGTCACTTGGAATACACATTTTTCCTTCTAAGACCCTGGAGAACCATTTAATTGCTGTGCACAATCTCTCAAAATCCTCTTCCCAGTTATTTGTACATCATTCATAACGACCGTATCCTGGAGTACACCTTCTGAAATGTTCTCCATTTTTCACTGGACAATTTCACAAGCTGATGATATCCCAACACAAAAAGCAGTCTCGGATATTGGTAATTGTAGCATATTCATGGGAATCTTCATCAAATCACAATGGCAGGTTCGCACGACTCATATCCAGTTTCATGAAGGACAAAGCCTATAAAGTTTTGCATGTAAGTCCTCAATGTGATGGATCGGTTATTTATCTGGCTTCAAAATACAGATCACTGTTTCATCAAAATCTCCACAATGACCCACAATGGCGACGACCATTACAGTGGACACAGTAAATATAGTGGTTTTATTATTGCTTCACTTTCCAGCCTCATGAATGCTGCCTCTACATTTGCACGCACATCAAGTGGCACTGGTCGTGTGGACTCGACGGGCCAAATGGCCGGCTTCCGCATTTTAGAGGTTCTACCAAACCTTAGGTTTCTCTTTGGCAATTCTCCAGAGACCTTACCATTAACTGTGAAAGTCTTGCTTTGTCCATCTAACCAAAATGGAACATGTCACATTTATCAAATCTAAACTCCATCAGCCAGTCCTCGGCCCATTGGCCCACTTGATCAGGATACATTTGGAATCTTTGATCACCTACTTCACTGTCCATTATACGGCAAGCTTGGTGACATCTGCAAAATCACTAAGCATAGAGTTGCAGAGATGTATAATATGCAAACAGACTCTTCAGTCCAACTCAATATGCCAACCACATATTCTAACTTTACCCAGTCGCATTCGCCAGCACTTGGCTCATATCCATCAAAACTCTTGCTATTCGTATTTCCATCCAGATGCCTTTTAAATATTGGAGTTGTCCAGCCTCCACCACATTCTTTGGCAGCTCGTTTCATACATGCAACTTATGTTTCCTATATTCTCAATACTAATCCATTTACATGAATGGCAAATGGCAATGGACCCAGCACCAATTCTTTTATTCATCACAGGTCTCCACTTTTATCAACAATCCTCCACTCTTCTAAAACCAACGATGTAAAAGGAAAGAAACCAAGAACACCTTACGTTTCCTGCATCAGATAATCCCAAGACAGGCACAGCACCGGGTGAAACACTCTGCTCTTTCAAGACTAGGTGGGGCCCAGTGTTGGAGTGGGGTCGACAAAGTTAAAAATCGCTCATCATGTTCAATTAGAAGAACTACCAGCAGTGTTAAAAAAATAGAATTTCCAAAAAAACATTTGGATGAACCTGGTGATTTTTTTAAACTCTGCTATTTCAAAACAAGAATTAAAGCAACTATCAGTGTATCAACCAAAAATGACGACGCTATGACTCTGGGGAACGGCAAAATAAAAATATATACACAAAAATTGGCTCACCCTTCTCTCCACACTTCAAGCTCACTGCCTTTAGTCCTGATGAAGGGCTTTTGCCCGAAACGTCAATTTCGCTGCACTTTGGATGCTGCCTGAACTGCTGTGCTCTTCCAGCACCACTCATCCAGAATCAGCCTTGACAATGTCTGCAATAACCAGTTTTAGGTAGTGGCCAAAGGGGGCCAAAATAAAAATAAACTCAAGCAAATATAAGAAAACAAACGATAAATGAACAGCTCTGATGAGGAGTCAGCTAGACTCAAAGTCTTAGCTTGCTCTCTCTCTCATGGATGCTGTCTGACCTGTTGTGACCTCCAGCATTTGTTCTTTTCAACTGAATAAATGAATCCTCTCTGCGCTGTCATGATTGAACACTCCAAGGAAAGGAACAATGATGCATAAAATCAAGAGGAAGTACAGTTGTACATAACTAACAGCTCACACTGATCCCCATCAAGAGCTTCTGGGACAGCGACAATGCAGGACTACAATTAAAGTCCTATTGGGGCAAAAGTTGCCAGCTTGTAGGCATTGAGATCCTGCAGCAACACAGATTCAGAACAGTGTTCAGGTGATGACTTGGCCCTGCTCGATACTGGTTCAGAGGGGGAAATGGGCAGGTGTTGACCCTGTTTGCCATTATAATGATTTACACTTTGTTGTGGATCAGGCCAAAGACCACGACTAACTTCATGTTGCAACTAAATTAGAGAACAACACTTCACAAATGCTTCTCAACTGATTGTGTCAAAGGCCTTTGTAAGGTCCATGAGGGTCCAAGACATCAGTGAAAACCATGTCCATTGTAACTTTCTGGGGCCAAAGCCACACTGAGACTCTGGAAGTAGTTCCTCAACCGTAGGGAGGAGCCATTTGAAAAGGACCTTGGCGATGAGTTTTCCAATGGTCAACATCAGGGATTTTACCTTGCAGTTACCACAGTTTGACATGTTCCCTTTGTTGACAATGCTAACTTTGACATGTGGGAGCCCTCCCGGTATGCTCTCCACCTTTTAGATTGGGTACACAAGGTCATGCAGCTACACTGGGAGCTCAGTGCCTCCACACTTCAATGCTTCAGGGGAATACCATTTGCACCTGCAGCCTTGTTCTTGAGCTGGAGGTCTGCCTTTTCATCAAGGCTAGGCGATAACTGAATTCACTGAGTGTAATATGCTGCTGGATGCAATTCAAGAATTTCCACATGCTCAGCACTGACCTGGCTTTCAATAGAGACGGCTCATCGAGTGAGCAGGACCCCTGACATATCTACCAATCAGGACTCCCTAATTGGACAAGGTGACCAGCCATAACCATTTTCCCACTAGGTCAACTTCCTCAGATTCTGGCTTGGTTACTGACACCATGTGCTGGACTGTCAACCAGCAGAAATTTATCTTCTTCTGCAGTTGGTAATGGCATCAAGGCTGTCACACCTGCCTTGAGGTTTCTTCTACACTGGGAGAATGAGGAGAACCCACAGGTGCGGACATCCTTCGCATCTGAGGAGCTGCTTATGCCGTGCTCTTGGTCACTTGCGGGTTACAGCTATCATGTGATCCTCATAATTGTTCAGGAACACTTCTCCGACGTCATGTCCTTTACTTCGACCATGCCTGTTCCCTATGCATGCCATTCCAATGGTTTAAATAGCACATTTTGTCCAATGTAGTAAAGTGCCTCAAGAGCAAAATGGAGTTTTGTGGCCAACATTGAAGTTCCTGATGCCATTTAACACTCACATTCATATTCACATTCCAATCCATGACAGAAATGAAAACTGACATTACACCCAGTACCAGTCCCTGCATTTGTCACAGGCCTCCACTCTTTTAAAACCAAAGATGTAAATGGAAAAATAAAACCAAGATGCCCTGATACTGCCTGCATCAGACATTCCTGAATCAGACACATCACCAGGAAAAATGGTGCACTCATTCAAAACTGAAATTAAACTGCTTTCACTTTGCTTACTTCTTTCTAGCTTTCCCCAGAGCAACTGTGTCTTTTTTGTTTAACAGGCTAAAACTGGCTTTCCCTGCCCCACTGACTACTTGTGAGCAGGAGCTACTGGGGGCCAAAATCAATATATACTCAAGCAAATTAGACAACACACGAACAGCTCTGATGAGGACTAATTTGGTCTTGAAATACTAGCTACCCTCTCTCGTGGATGCTGTCTGACCTGCTGTGATCTCCAGCATTTGTTCTTTTCAACCAAATAAAAAACTAAACAACTAAATGCTATTTTCAATAAAAGAAATCTCTGCTCTGTTGCAATTGAAAACTCCTGGGATATGAACAATAATGGTTTAAATTCAGAGAAAGCATACCTGTACATTTCAACTAAAAATAACATATCACTCACAACGATCCCCACCAAAACCATCTGGGACAGCAATGGTTCAGGACTACAATTAAAGCCCCCTTGGATCAAAAGTGGGCAGCTTGCCGGCAGTGAAGTCTGACAGTGAGGTAGATTCGGAAGTGTTGCAGTGATGACATAGCCCTGTTCGACACCGTTTGAGAGGGTGAATGGGTAGGTGTTGAGGCTGTTTGTCATTTTGATGAATTACATATCATTGTAGAGCTGGTGAAGGATGGTGACAAACATCATGGTACAAGTAAAGCAAAGAAGAACGTTCTAGAAATACTTCCTGATTGATGATGTTAAAGGCCTTTTTAAAGTTCCCAGAGGGCCATATACAGCAGTGAAAATCATGTTCAATGGATCACTCTCTGGCTGAAAGCCACACTGAGATCCTGAAAGGACTTCCTCACTCACGGGGAGGAGAAAGTTGAAAAGGACTTTGGTGATACATTTCCAATGATTGACATCAGGGATATTCCTCTGTAGTTACCACAGTCTGACATGTTCATCTTTTCATAAAATACTTACAACTTTGGCATCTTGGAGCTCTTCTGGGAAGCTCTCCTCCTTCCAGATAAGGCAGACAAGGGCATGCAGCTACATTGGGATCTCAGTACCTCTACACTTCAATGCCTCAGTGGGAATGCCATTTGCACTGCAGCCTGTTTCTTAAGTTGGAGGACAGACTTATCTATTTCATCCAAGATTAGGTATTGCTGATCTCCTTGAGTATAATTTGCTGTGGGGTGCAATTCAATGAATTTCCATGTGCACAGTACATGATTCTGACCTAGCTTTCATAAAGATGGCTCCTCAAGAGAGCAGAACCCCTGACACACCTGCCAGACAGGACTCCCTGACTGGATCAGGTTACCAGGCACATCTTGAGAAATTATATTCAATGAGATTCACTGGAGTGGACAGGAACTTGATACCGTATGTGGAAGCTTTGCATGTCAGCACCACAGCTCACTGGGGATTATTCTGTGCCGAAACATTAAATGACGAGAGCTGCTTGTTCAATCCCCAAAAAGCTACTTCTGGGCAATGTGACTATTTGCAAAGCTGACCCATTCAGTTTCAGGCAAACTCTGGGAAGCACATACTATCAGGCAGTCCTCTCTGTCAGTGAGCAGCAGTAACCGGATACCATATGGTGAGGCTTCGCACGGCAGCGGCACATCTCACTGGAGATCATTCTGTGCCAAGACATTAAATGATGATAGCTGCTTTTTCAATTCTTGTAAGGGTTCTTCTTGGTGACATGAGTATTTGCAAAGTTGGCCCTTTCTGAATACCAAATCTCAGCTGCCAAAATGGAGGCCAGGTAATTACACAATTTTCTGTCATATCTCACCAACCCAAGGAAAGACTAGAAGCTCCGATGCAGACGTGGGAGCTGATGACCCCTTGGTTGCCCTTGCTTATCTTTCAATGTGTGTTACCCACTTGTCCATGTTGTAGCTTAATTATGTCACTTGGGGTGCCTTGGAACACATTTGTTTTCCTCCTAAAGTCTTGGATAAACATTAAATGATCTTTATTGAACTTCCCCGTGATTAGCAAATATTCAGATAAACAGGGACCATGGGCAGATCTTGTAAACTGTTCTCCACCATTCACTGGAACAATTCACTGGAATGATATCCCAAAACAAAGGCATTCAAGTACAGTGGTTATACCCCTTATGGGTATCAACTGAGCACATTTATGGGAATCCTCACTGAAGGACAATGCCATGTTCGTATGGCTCATATTCAGCTAGTAAAGGACAGGGCATCTGTGGTTTTCCAGACAAGTCCTCAATGTGTTGGATTGATTATATTCCTGGCTTCAAAAATTCACTCATTGACTCTTTAAAACCTCCACATCGGCAAATTGACACATAATGGGATAAAGTTGCCCTGCACATAGGGTACACTGCAGTGGTTTGATCATCGCTTAACTTTCCAAGCTCTTGATTTGTGGCTCTACTTTTGCACGTTAGGGAAATGGGACTGATAGTGTGCGCCTGTCGTGCCAAATGGCCCACTTCTGCACTGTAGAGGTTCTGTCAACTCCTAGGACTCTCTGTTCGACAACACTCCACAGGCCGTTCCAAAAGTAGTCTTGGCTTCATCTTCTTACCAAAATGCAACATTTTGCATGTATCAAAATCATACTCTACCTGCCACTTCTCACAAACCGTGCACCCTATATTCTCATGCAAATCCTTCACATATATGACAAACGGCATTGAACACATCACCGATTCCTGTATTTATCACAAGCCTCCAGTCTGAAAAACAACACCAATTATGTGCAACAGATTCTGTCCAAATACGCATCGTACCAGCACATACACTCTGCTCTTCCAAAACAGAAACAAAAGCTGCTTTCACTTTGTAAAACAAAAAAAAAGACACTGCTACTCTAGGGAAAGACAGAAGGAAATAAACAACCAAAAATTGGCTCCCGCTGTGCCAAACAACCACTCGTGGGCATGGGCCATACAGCACCAAAATAAAAATAAAGTCAAGGTCATAGATGTGGCCTCCTCTATATTGGTGAGACAGGCCGCTTACTTGCGGAACGCTTCAGAGAACACCTCTGGGCCGCCCGAACCAACCAACCCAATCACCCCGTGGCTCAACACTTTAACTCCCCCTCCCACTCCACCGAGGACATGCAGGTCCTTGGACTCCTCCACCGGCAGAACACAACTACACGACGGCTGGAGGAGGAGCGCCTCATCTTCCACCTGGGAACCCTCCAACCACAAGGTATGAATTCAGATTTCTCCAGCTTCCTCATTTCCCCTCCCCCCACCTTGTCTCAGTCGGTTCCCTCAACTCAGCACCGCCCTCCTAACCTGCAATCCTCTTCCTGACCTCTCCGCCCCCACCCCACTCCGGCCTATCACCCTCACCTTGACCTCCTTCCACCTATCCCACCTCCATCGCCCCTCCCCCTAGTCCCTCCTCCCTACCTTTTATCTCAGCCTGCTTGGCTCTCTCTCTCTTATTCCTGATGAAGGGCTTATGCTCGAAACGTCGAATTCTCTATTCCTGAGATGCTGCCTGGCCTGCTGTGCTTTGACCAGCAACACATTTGCAGCTGTGATCTCCAGCATCTGCAGACCTCATTTTTTACATCAAATAAAACAAACAACAAAAGAACAACTCAGATGCGGGGTCTTCTCGTCACAAAATCTTAGTTTGCTCTCTCTCATGGATTATGTCTGACCCACTGTGATCTCCAGCATTTATTCATTTCAATGAATTTTTTTTAAAAATCGGCTCTGCTTTGTTGACATTGAATACTCCTGAGAAAGGAATCTGGGAATGGTTAAAAATCCAGAAGAAGGATTCCTGTTCATTTCAACCTGAAATAACTTACCGCTCACACTGATCCCCATCAAGGGTTTCTGGGATAGTGACATTGCAGGACTTCAATACAAGCCCCCTTGGCCTAAAATTGGGCAGCTTATCTGCGGTGAGGTCCTGCAGTGAGGTAGATTCAGAGCGATTTTGTTGTAATGACATAGCCCCGCTCGACACAGGTTCAGAGGCAGAATGGGTCAGTATTCAAGCTGTTTGTCATTAAGATGACCTACACATCGTTTCAGACCTGGTGAGGGATGGCGATGCACCTCTTGCAACTCAGAAAATGGTTACCTTTCTACAATCAAAGAGAAAGCGGGACAGTTTGGTATCCAGTGAAGTTGTCAGCTGTTTTCTTAACTTTGCCCTCAATATTTGGACTGTTCTTTCCGCCATACAATAGGACAACACATGCATGGGTCACTACATGCCGAATGTCATTCGATTTTAGGTAATACTCAAAACTACCTGCTGGCAAATGAATGCACTTTATCTGTGATCAACATCATTACAAGAACAGATCCCACAAAACAGACTGGCACATTCGATGCGTAACTGAGCTAAGGTTAGACCGAGCAAAGCCATGAATATAGTGCACTGCTGGTGACAATTTCTGTCCTTCTTGGCATTGTGGATACTGCCCAAACAACATGGCTGCATCGGCATCCAATTCTGGCTATGAAACATAACGTATTGCCAATGCCTTCATTTTAGAAATGATAGGATGAGCTTGGTAGCATTTAGCTGTTATCTGATCATGACCTTTGCTTGTGACAAACACGTTTGCTCCCCATATTAGTCTGCCACCGTCAATGGTCATCTGCCCTTGCCAGCTCCAGAAAGAATTCCATCCTGCTTGTGATGACCCTTTCGTTTTGAACACCACCAGTGGTTTTTGCTAAGCAAGGACGGAAAATTCTTATATCTCCTGTGTGATATTGTCAGAAATAACTAGAAGGGAAGCAGAAAATTTAAAACCAAAATCGACTCTTCCTTTGGTGGCACGCACCATGGTGACTTCAGGCATTAACCAGGTGACTGCAGGTATGGTGTTCCAATTTGTAAATCCATGCACTCAGAATAAGAGCTCACTTCTGAATTTAACCTGAATCTGCAAGTAGGATAGCCCTGCCTTCTTCAGGAAGCTCTAGCAGGGTTTTGTGGTCCATTACTACATCAAAAACATATTGGTTGAACTTTGTCACACAAAGGTTACTGCCAAACATTCCATCTCCATCTGGACGCATTTTCATTCGGCGTCAGCCAAACTCTGGGATGCACAGAATATGAGGCGATTCTCTCTGTCGGTTAGCCAGCAGTAACAGGATACCAAATGGTGAGGCTTCCCATGTCAGTGCCACATCTCACTGGAGATCACTCTGTGTCAAAACATTAAACACGGATAGATGCTTTTTCAATTCTCATAAGAGTTCTTCTTTGCGATACGAGTACTTGCAATGCTGGCCCAAACTGAATATCACATTCTAGCTGCCAAATGGAGGCCAGGTGATGACAGAATTTTCCATAATAATTCAACGACCCCAGGAAAGACTGAAGCTCCGATGCAGACATGGGTGCCAAGGGAACCTTGGTTGCCCTTGCTTTATCTTTCAATGTGTGGAAGCCACTCTTCTCCACTCTGTAGCCCAAGAAGGTCACTTGGGCTGCCTTGGAACACATTTGTTTTCCTTCCTAAGGTCTTGTTCAAACATTAAATAATATTTATTGATCTTACTAGTGATTAGCAAATCTTCAGATAGATAGGTACCATGGGTAGATCTTGTAAACTGTTCTCCGCCATTCACTAGAACGATTTACCGGCTGATGATATCCCAAAGAAAGGCTGTCAAGTACACTAGTTACACCCCTTATGGGTACTGATTGCAGCATATTTAGGGGAATCCTCATAGAAGCACAATACCAAGTTAATATGGCCCATATCCAGCTTCATAAAGGACAGGGCTCCTGCAGTTTTGCAAACATGGCCTCAATGTGATGGATGAGTGACATACCTGGCTTCAAAAGCTAGCTCATCAATTCTTTAAAATGTCCACATCAGCAAAGTGACTCATAATAGATTAGAATTGAGCTGCACGTAGGGAACATTGTAGTGGTTTGGTCATTGCTTAGCTTTCCAGGCTCTTGATTCGTGCCTCTAGTTTTGCACGTAAGGGAAATGGGACTGATACTGTTGGGCCTGTTGCTTCAAATGGCACTGTAGAGGTTCTGTCAACTCCTAGGCCTCACTATTTGACAACACTCCACAGGCCCTACCAAAAGTGGACCAAAATGCAACGTTTGGCATGTATCAAGATTATACTCGACTGGCCACTCCTCACAAACCATGCACCCTATATTCTCATCCAAATCATTTACAGAAATGACAAATGGCATGGACATACCACCAATTCCTATATTTGTCACAATCCTCCAGTCTGAAAAACAACACCCAACAGACACTCCCCGAATAGGCATAGTACCAGGACATACACTCTGCTCTTCCAAAACAGAAACAAATGCCGTTTTCACTTTGTAAAGCAAAAAAAGACTGTTTTTGTTTCTCTATTCTGTTCTTCCAGGGAAAGACAGAAGGAAATAAACAATCAAACATTGGCACTCCTGGACTCAGTCCCCACCAATCACTCATGGACATGTTCCACACAGCGCCAAAATAAAAATAAACTCAAGGTAGTCAAAGAAAACAAACAACAAATGAACAGCTCAGATGCGGCGTCATCTCAACGCAAAACCTTAGCTTGCTCTCTCTGACACGCTGTGATCTCCAGCATTTAACTCGTGGAATAAATCCTCTCTGCTCTGTCATGATTGAACACTTCTGGAAAGGAACAACAATGGTTTGAAATCCAGAGAAAGGACAAATGCTCATTTCAACTGAAAATAAATTACCACTCACACTGACCCCCATCAAGAGTTTCTGGGACAGCGACATGGCAGGACTTCAATACAAGCCCCCTTGGCCTAACAGTGGGCACCTCATCAGTGGTGAGGTCCTGTAGCAAGATAGATTCAGAGAAGTATTGTGGTGATGACACAGCCATGCTCGACGCCAGGTAAAAGAGGGAATGGACGGGTGTTGAGGCCGTTCGTTATTACGATGATTTGCATCTTGCTGTGGATCAGGTGACGGACGGTTGACAAAGTTCATGCTGCATCAAAAGCAGAGAAGAATGCTGCCCAAGTGCTTTCTGATTGATGGTACCAAAGGCCTTTGTAAGACACAAGTAGGCCATTTACAATCGTGAAAAACATGCATAATATGCATCTCTGCGGCTGAAGGTCACACTCAAACTCTGGACATAGTTCATCAGCCATAAGGAGGAGACAGTTGAAAAGGACCTTGGTGATGAATTGTCCAGGAGTGAACATCAGGGACATTCCTCTGTATGTACCACAGTTTGACACGTTCCATTGTTTGAAAATTTTCCTGATTTTGGTATATGGCAGCTCTCCTGGGATGCTCTCCTCCTTCCAGAGAAGGCAGATAAGGATATTCAGCAGCACTGGAAGCTCGGTGCCTCTGCAGTTCAATGCTTGAGGGGGACTACCATTTGCAACTGCAGCCTTGTTCTTCAGCTGAAGGACCGCCTCCTCTGTTTCGACCAAGGCTTAAGCATTCCTAAACCCAGTGCATGTAATATGCTGTGGCATGCACTCCAAAATTTTCCACGTGCACACTACGCGACACTGACCTAGCCTTCATAGAGACTGCTCCACGAATCTGTCAGTCAGATCTCTCTGATTAGCTGAGGTGAACAGCCTCAACCTGGAAAATTATATTCAATGAGGTTCACTTGCTGACTGCGTTCCAATCATCAATTCCGTCCCCATCTACTTCCTCTTTCTTGCACCATCTCTTGAGTCATTTTCCCACTCGGTCCACTTCCTCGGACTCCGTGCTGCAATCTGCCGCCACGTGCTGGACTGTGGCCTTCCTCTTGCGTCTCAGAAAGAAATTATCTTCTTCTGCAGGTGGCAATGGTGCCAATGCTGCAACATCTGCCATGTCCATCTCACCCTCAGAGGTTTCTTCCACACTGGGTGAAGGACAGGTTCGGAGAGCCTTGCTGAATGTTGTGTGGAGCTGGGTATGTTTTGCTTCTGACCATGTCCTGAGGTTGCAGCAATCATGTGATCCTCACAATTGTTCAGGACCTCTTGTGTGACCTAAGCATTGTACATCTTGCGACCTGTCCTCACTTTGAACATATCCTGTACCTATTCGGAGCCATTCCCACAGTTTCAACAGCACATTTTGTCCCATGAAGTAAACTGCCTCACCTACAAAGAGGGGTTTTGTGACTGGCATTGGCCTTCCTGATGGCGTTTCACTCTCCCCACAGCATCCAAAAAGATCACATTTACCTTGGAGTCTTCTTCGCATCAGCAAATCTAGTGGAGTTGTCACTGCAGTTGTGTGAGCGGTGTTTCTATAATCAATGAGAAAGTGGGACAGTTTGGTATCCAGCGATGTTGTCAGCTGTTTCCTTAACTTTGCCCTCAATATTTGGACTGTTCTTTCCACCAGACAATCAGATAATAGATACCCCTGTCACTACATTCTGAATGCCATTCGATTTTAGGTAATACTCAAAACTACCTGCTGGTAAATGAATGCCCTTTACCTGTGACCAACATCATTACAAGTACAGATCCTACAGAACAGACTGGCACATTTGATGTGTAACTGAGCTAAGGTTAATGGTGGACATTGGGGAATGGAGGGAGAGTGGACCGTGTCAGTAAAGTCCTGTTCCTGAAGGTAATGATGGTGGTTATACCTGGCCATTCCCATGAATATAGGTAACAATGGTGGTTATTGGGGGATGGAGGGAGAGTGGACTGTGTCAGTAAAGTCCCTGTTCCCAAGGCAATGATGGTGGACATTGGGGGCTGAGGGGGAGAGGATTGAGCCTGGTCCCCTCCCCACAGTGAGACATCTTGCTGTTAAGCGGGGCCGGGTGACCGTTACCAATTTTATTTTATATTCCACCCTCGCCCCCCCCCCCCCCCCCCCACTCTCCTTCCCTCACCCAGCTCCAAGGGTTTTTATTTACACGGGAGGATATTATCTGACAGTGGGGTGCTGATGCTGGTGAAGGAAGAGGAGTGGCTGACCACCGCGATGGCGGGGATCACACCGTTTTATTTTGCTACTGGGACAAGCTCCAGATGCAGGAGGATGCCCGGGAACTGAGGAAAGAAAGCGAACTTGGAGATGGGAAGAGTTGGAGGGGTTTGGGACTCTGTACCTCAATCTGTAGTCTATACCAATACAATTGTTAAATTTATATTTGACATAAGCAATGATTTTTATTAATCGGTGTATGGGGTCAAGGCAGACAAATGGAGTGAGGCCACAGATCAACCCCGATCTTATTGAGGGATTGGAACAGGATCTAGGCGCTGAATGGCCTCCTCCTGTTCCTGTGAAGCTTGTTTACAAATTTATCAGAGCTCTTCAGTAAAATTGGAAGGTGATAAATTAATAAGGATGGATAATCTTGTGCCCCAGGGCAGCACAGTGGCTCAGTGATTAGCACTGCTGCCTCACAGCACCAGGGCCCAGGTTCGATTCCAGCCTCGGGTGACTGTGTGTGTGGAGTTTGCACGTTCTCCCTGTATCTGCGTGGGTTTCCTCTGCGTGCTCCAGTTTCCTCCCACAGTCCAAAGATGTGCGGAGCAGGTGGATTGGCCATGCTAAAGTGCCCATAATATTAGGTACATTAGTCAGAGGGAAATGGGTCTGGGTGGGCTACTTTTTGGAGGGTCAGTGTGGACTGGTTGGGCGAAAGGGCCTGTTTCCGTACTGTAGGGGAATCTAATCTAAGACAGGGTTCACTCTACTGAAACTGCTGGGATGGGACTGTGCATTTCTCATCTAATAGTTACTGTGTCACTGACCCCACTGTGTCACTCCACTGTGTCTGTGTCACTGACCCAGAGAGGGAAGGCTGACCCCACTGTGTCTGTGTCACTGACCCAGAGAGGGAAGGCTGACCCCACTGTGTCGGTATCACTGACTCCAAGGAGAGCAGACTGATACCTTGTCCCTTTAAGGAGGATGTGTTCTGTTTCTCTTGATGAGGGATGTTACCAACCTGGTGCCAAGGTTTATGTTCCATGGAAAGCAGAGTAAATAACTTTGGGTTTTCTTAAATTACGACCAAAGCAGCATGAGGAAGTGGAGTCCGGCTCTCACCGATCCAGGGGCTCAGAGCTGCTTTCAGTTACTGAAGGTGCATTATTTGGTGTTGAAGCTGTTAGTCACAGCTGTCATTTCTCTCCTGTAGGAAAAAAAGCTTGAAATATCTCTCTGCTGTGAGATTGTTTGTTTTGGTGTTCCCATCTTTTGGATTGGAGGAGATAGTAAGTGAGGGAAATCTTTTTTGCTGAATTTGCCTTTACTAAGGGTCTGTTTATAGGATGTGGCTGTATTGGAACAGTTGATGGGTAGAATTAAATAATATATTATTTTGTTATGTACTCCAACAGGTTCAAGTTGTGCCAATTTTCATTGTTTGCATTTTAATTGGGATGTAAAAATTGTCTGTTTTGTGTAAAGCTTAGCAGTCTGACCAATTGAATTTCATCCAGAACAGAACACTCTTAGAACTGTCCATGATGCTACAAGTGATGTCTAAGGTTCGACATGACCATTCTCAAACTCACTTGAAATATTGGCTGACAGAGTTCTGTACGTTCTAGAAGGGATGTGAGTGCATTGGAGAGGGAACAGAGGAGATTGACCAGGCTGTTCCCTGGGCTTGGAGAGTTTTAGTTCTGAAGAGAGTTTGGACAGACTGGGATTGTTTTCATTAAAGCAGAGGCGATGGAGAGGAGACATGACTGAGATGTATAAAACTATGATGGCCATAGGGTATAGAGGAAGAGAACATTTCCCATGGATGGAGGGATTAAGGACAGGGGCATAGATTTAAGTGAAGGAAACTGAACCCTTTAGTTGAGGGAGGAGTAGAGTGTCAACAATGAAATGGCTGGAGGATAAGAGAAAGAGCTGGAAAGCGCAACCTAAATGAGTGGTAGAGGTGTGAACACTGAAGACAATTCAGAATTATATGAATGATATTTTGAAATGCCACAGTGGACAAGGCTGCAGACTGATGTAGACAGTGAAGCAAGAGAATATGACAGACAAGGAGTGAAACCCACACCTCTTTGTAGAGTGGTCCCAGACCCATACCCTCCCTGGCCTCACCCCTCCATCTCCCTTCAAACTGCTCCATCGTCAGTCAGCTGATTTGGGTTTCTTCACTGAGCATGCCCAGTACACTGTAGGGAACAAAGAATGATTCATCCCCAGCTGCTGCTGTCCAGATCAGAGTCAGCTCTGAGACATCTCCTGGGCAGTCTCAATCTGTATCTGTGTGTCTCTGACTCCGTGTCATTGAGCATCACCCGTACACCCTAATGTCTATGTATGGGACTGCTTTGTATATTCTGGAATATGAACACATTGTAACCTGAGGAAGGTGAGGGTTTCGGTCCTCCCCGGCTTACTCCCTGTTTGATCGCAGTGAGGCCACTTGAACTGGACAGGTCAAAGTGTGACCTCACAGAACAAGTGTGACCTCACCGTATACATCACAGAGAGTTCAGACATCACAACTGGTCTGTAAACTGGCTTCAACTGAGACACGAGGCTGTGTCAGTAAACACAGGGAAGGCTAGGTCACTGCACTGACCGTGTCTCTGGCTGATCTGTCTGGGAGTGAATGTGATCAGAGAGATGATCAAAACAGCTGGACTTTACAAAGAGAAAACAAAGCTTTGAAAACACCATCAGCAATCTGATCAGGCAGAAAATGGGGAGGTTTGAAAGGTTAGTGTAAAATTCTTCATCTTGCACTGACTAAGGATTTGGGGGTAATTATAGAGTCATAGAGTTATAGAGATGTACAACATGGAAACAGACCCTTTGGTCCAACCTGTCCACACCGACCAGATATCCCAACCCAATCTCGTCCCACCTGCCAGCACCCGGCCCATATCCCTCCAAACCCTTCCTATTCACATACCCATCCAAATGCCTCTTTAATGTTGCATTTGTACCAGCCATCACCACATCCTCTGGCAGCTCATTCCATACATCTACCACCCTCTGCGTGAAAAAGTTGCCCCTTAGGTCTGTTTTATATCTTTCCCCTCTCACCCTAAACCTATGCCCTCTAGTTCTGAACTCCCGAATCCCAGGAAAAAGACTTTGCCTATTTATCTCATCCATGCCCCGCATAATTTTGTAAGCCTCTATAAGGTCACCCCTCAGCCTCCGACGCTCCAGGGAAAACAGCCCCAGCCTGTTCAGCCTCTCCCTATAGCTCAGATCCTCCAACCCTGGCAGCATTCTTGTAAATCTTTTCTGAACCCTTTCAAGTTTCACAACGTCTTTCCAATGGGAGGGAGACCAAAATTGCACGCAATATTCCAACAGTGGCCTAACCAATGTCCTGTACAGCCACATGAGCCCTCAAATCCTGTATTCAAAACTCTGACCAATAAAGGAAAGCATACCAAATGCCTTCTTCACTATCCTATCTATCTGCGACTCCACTTTCAAGGAGCTATGAACTTGCACTCCAAGGTCTCTTTGTTCAGCAACACTCCCGAAGACCTTACCATTAAGTGTATATTTCTTGCTAGGATTTGCTTTCCCAAAATGCAGCACCTCGCATTTATCTGAATTAAACTCCATCTGCCACTTCTCAGCCCATTGGCCCATCTGGTCAAGATCCTGTTGTAATCTGAGGTAACCCTCTTCGCTGCCCACTACACCTCCAATTTTGGTGTCATCTGCAAACTTACTAACTGTACCTCTTATGCTCATATCCAAATCATTTATGTAAATGACAAAAAGTAGAGGGCCCAGCACCGATCCTTGTGGCACTCCACTGGTCGCAGGCCTCCAGTCTGAAAAACAACCCTCCATCATCACCCTCTGTCTTCTACCTTTGAGCCAGTTCTGTATCCAAATAGCTAATTCTCCCTTTATTCCATGAGATCTAACCTGGCTAATCAGTCTCCCATGGGGAACCTTGTCGAACGCCTTACTAAAGTCCATATAGATCACATCAACTGCTCTGCCCTCATCAAACTTCTTTGTTACTTGTTCAAAAAACTCAATCCAGTTTGTGAGACATGATTTCCCACACACAAAGCCATGTTAACTATCCCTAATCAGTCCTTGCCTTTCCAAATACATGTACATCCTGTCCCTGGCTTGTGTTTACCGTCTTCTTTCCGGCCCCTCACCTGTGACTATCGATGATACAAATATCTCAACAAGAGGCCCACAATCACTTCTTCAGCTTCACACAGAGTTCTTGGGTGCACCCGATCAGGTCCTGGGGAGTTATCCACCTTTGACCGTTTCAAGACATCCAACACTTCCTTCTCTGTAATCTGGGCATTTTGCAAAATGCCACCATCTATTTCCCTACAGTCTATATCTTCCATTTCCTTTTCCACAGTACATACTGATGCAAAATATTAATTTAGTATCTCCCCCATTTTCTGTGGTTCGACACAAAGGCCACCTTGTGGTTATTTCAGCGGCCCTATTCTCTCCCTCATAACCCTTTTGTCCTTAATGTATTTGTAAAAACCCCATTGGGGAATAATGCTCTAGACATTTATTCTGAGAAAGATTGTGGCTTCTTGAAACCGGTGAGATACACAGAACTGATTCTTAATGAGGGACAGAAACTGTCTCAGATGTCACTCTTTTCCTCTGACCTAGGCCAATACCTATGTTTGTCCTTTTGAAAAGGGTGGTAAAAATTGTTCAGTAGAGAACTGGTCTGCCAACAATTTGAGGAGAACCCAGAGACAATACGTGTCACTTGGAGGAAGACGGGTCAGAAATTGAGTTGGAGAGGGATTGATTGAAGTGGAGCTCCCTGTGAGAGATTAGGGTGGGAGAGGAGTCTGATGGTGAGGATTAGAGGGGAGGACATTGTGGAGAGATAATGCCCTGCTTCACATCATCATTGTCCTCAATTCCATCAACATTACCGAGGGTGTCAATCTCAAGAACTTGTGGAGATGCTAACCATTCTCAGCATGGAGCCATAGTACCCAATATTTCTCATTAGCTTTTAAAAAATATCTTTCCTCTCAATCTTGAGATTTGTTATTTACTTGGATGGAGGTGAACGGGGATTTGGAAATCCGCACGCTCTCTTGTAACTCATTCTGCAGACATGACTTGGAGGTGCTCGTGTTGGACTGGAGTGGACAAAATTAAAAACCACACAACACCAGTTTATATCCAACAGGTTTATTTGGAAGTACTAGCTTTCGAAGCCCAGCTCCTTCATCAGGTGGTTGTGATAACGGAGCAGCATTTCGAAAGCTGGTGCTTCCAAATAAATCTGTTGGACTATAACTTGGTGTTGTGATTTTTATCTTCTTCCTACAGACACAGGTCACAGTCATGAAAGGGGAGACTACAGCAGCATTTACATGGAGAATTATGTCTTTCCAGTTTCAGGAAAACTCCTCCCCCTTCATTTCAGTGTAAATTTGTTACCACGAATTGCTGAATGTGGTATCTGAATCCAGGATGAACGAAAACGTGTGTGTTTATGGGACTGATTCAGACACTTTCTTTTTTATCTCATGATGTTCACTCTCTGCTGGAATGAACACCCAACCCGCTGCCATTCCTGTGTCATTCTGTGAGGCCCTGACCTTTCAGTGGTCACCGTAAAGACTGACATCTGACTACTTCATTCATTTTCATCAGTCAAATGCTTACACCGTGCACTCGATGTATCCTGCTCTGATTGCCATTCAATCAGACCCAGGATTAGCCATGGAATGTTTTTACCTTCTTTCTGTAAAATAAGAAACATTGAAGCTCACCTGTGTCTTCCTCTTTTCCACAATTTTATGTTCTGTTTCACTATCCAAGTTCATTGATTTGCCTCATGAGGTGGATCATCTCGAGCTTCAATTGATTCAGCTTTGATGCTCTGAACCCAGACCATCGATGCACAAATTACTGCGTGTTCCGAATCTTCTCCCAGACCCAAACTCCAGTTCATATTTAATCTTTAATTAAGTGTAAAGCAGGCCATTCAGACCATCATGTCCACATACATCCTCTGAAGAGCATCCCAAGCAGACCCACTCCATCACCATATTGTTCTCATGGTCAATCTATCTAGTCTGCACATCTTTGTGGGAGGAAATAGAGCACTTGGAGGCATGGAGAGAATGTATAAACTCCAGTTGGAAAGTTACCCGAGGGTGGAATCAAATTCAAGTTCCTAGTGCCATGAAGCAGTAGTGCTCATTGTTGTGGTTCTGTTCGCAACACAAATTCCCAGCTCGGCAAACAGAACCACAACATTTCTGGTATCTTTTGCAAAAGTGAGAATGGTCTGAGAGAAGAGATGGAGCACTTGATTTAAATGACTGAGGCAATTCAACATTTTCTTTGTAGTGATCCTCCAATAGTGCAACAGCTCCTCATTAATGAGCAAGCAACTTGTTTTTACTATCTTCGAACAAATTATCTGGAATGTGTTCTGCTACACTCTCAGTAACACTTGCTGAATTGCAGCTTTGATTGTACAATGTCCTGAATCACAAAAGTAGAAGTCATGCACAGATTCACAATGATCAAACCCAGCTATATCTCACAATTATTATCAGATCATGTTATGTCAAAATATCTCCAGTTTTGTCAAGAATTGAGAATCAAAAAATCATTACTTTGACGTTTTATAATCATAAAAGTTATTTATAAATGTTGGAAGTGACCAATCGATCTGGACTGAGTGTTCACAAACAATTTGGAATGGTGAGGACAGTGAAAGGTGAGGGTTTCCTTTAATGCTTATTGTAACAGGCTTGAGCAGGACAGCATACTATACAACTGACAATGTATCCAGTGATGGTCAGGTAACTGAACAACACAGACAGGTAAACTTTGAATAGCAATACATGCAACAGCATAACAATTTTCTTGAACTATATTTAATATTATTCAGGGCACAAAAATTATACATTGTTAACAAATTATTGACTATTTTACATGGGCGATCCAGGACACATTGTTGGTTACCGTTATTCATTGGAACCTGACGCTTTCGTCCCTCTCCATTGATGCAGATAGGGGTCTGCCCTCCATCTTGCTTCCTGAAGTCAATGATCAGTTCTTCTGTTTTGCAGACATTGAGACAAAAATTGTTATCATTGCACTATGAAACCAAGCACGCTATCGAATTCCTATATTCTGACTCATCATTATTTGATATGCAGCCTACAACCATGATGCCATCAACAAACTTGTAGATGTTCGTATGAAATGTAGCCACACGGTCATGTCTACAGGGAATATTTGAGGACTAAGGATGCATTCTTACAGATCCGCAGTGTTGAGAATTATTATAGAAGAGGTGCAGTTGACTACCTTCACTGATTGTGGTCTGTGCATCAGGAAACTGAGGATACAGTTGCAGAAGGTAGAGCCATGCCCTAGGTCTCAGAGTTTTGAGATTAGTTCAATTGGGATTATAATGTTGAAGGCGGAGCTGCATTTGATTAGTAGGAGCCTGATGTCGGTATCCTTATTATCTAGATGTTCCAGGGACAAGTGTAGATCTAGGGAATTGTGTCCACTGTGGACCTGTTCTGCTGACAGGCAAATTGGAAGGGAATGAAGTAGTGTTATCATGTTGCTCCACCTCTCTCTCCTTTCATTCCATTCCTCATGTGGACTCCTCATTCCATTATCTGCTGCATCTAATGTTGGCTCTCAGTTACTTGGATTTATTCCTTAATTGAATTATTTTTATAACTGGATATTTCACTGCATATATTAACTGGTCTCTGATTGCTCTCTGCGTCACCACATAAATAAAAGCATTTGTGCAGCAACTCAGGTTCCGCAGCATGAATGCGATTCTTTTAAATGTACGAAAAGCAGTGTAATTCAAAGAATTAGCAGCACTAAACATATATAAAATGTACCCCAACCAGAGAAGTATGAAGCTTGCACATATGGCAAAGAGTAAAATGACAGATTTCTTTCTGCTCTCCAGCTCTGGGTCATTCTCTATTTTTCTCTGACCTTTCAGTTCCACACGCACCTTAATTGCCTCGAAGATGTGTCTGACAGTCAGGACATTGATAAATAGAATGAAAGTGAATGGGAACATTGGTGTTAAAAATTGTTCAAAATATTTGAAACTTGCCCACCAACGGCCATTATAATAACTGCGTGTGGTGAAACAGTACCATGGAACATTGTTGATGATCCTCCCAGGTTTAAATCGGAAGTAGTTAGGAATGTTCTTTAAGGAAAAGAAAATATAAATTGTTGCTAGAACCGTCATTGCAGTTTTCTCTGTGCAATACTTAGTTTTCATCTGATGAAAACAGATGACAACAAATCGATCAAAAGAAAAAGCAGCAGTGAACCAGACAGAACAATCAATGGCCGAGCAGGTCAGGACGTAGATCACACTGCAAACAGGAGTGATGTTTAGGAGACACTGTGGATAGTAATAAGACACAAATCTATCAAGTACAATATCAAAAACAATAAACAGTAGATCAGAATAGCGAATGGTACATGTAGAAAGACCACACTTGCCCTGAGCCAAGAGTGCAATCACCACTAGACTCACTGTAAGAGAGAGAAAGGAGAAAAAGAGACTTGAAGTTACTCTCTGTGCCTGATCCCAGATTGTAAGTAATGGCAAGAAGATCGTTGTTGTTCCAAACCACATGAAGTCTCGAGAAGCTGAACCTCAGTAGCAAACTCTCTCTAAATGAATCATTTGCACTTTTAAAAGACAGAGGTAAGAACATGAGTGACAGTTTATTTGGAGCAACATGGTCACATATTCAATGTTTTACACGGGTTGGCAGTGGTTGATTTGAGCTGCTGACTGGCTGGATTTTCCTATAGGACCCCAACATCTCCACAAAGGCACCCTGCATGAGTAAATCAACAATGTTGTACATTTAGCACAAACATTGATTGCAAAATTCTTGCAATCGGTTTTGGATTTCCACAGCTCAGATTGCATCTAGCATTTTAGGTCTACGCTGTATGAAATATAATACGGGATATTAAGTCACTTCACAATGACTGGGAGTGGATGCACTCCACAATATGAAATTTTAAAAAATGATAACATTTTGAGTCCATCCCACATGTACAGGATTGAACATACCAACAATTCTATCCATGGAAGTATTCAGCAGTGAATCCAAGCACCATACCCAGGTTAGGTGCCTATCACAATCATAAGAATTTCAATATTTGGCATGGAGTCCCCGACCTGTCTGAGACTGTACTCCACTGCTCCCACCCAAATCCATGCAGCATTGGTTATTGCAACTTTCCAGTTTAGAATTCACACTTTTTATCTGGGAAGAAGCAAAGCTTCCTGCCTGACATCCAGGCTCTCTCTCACGCAAGCTCCTCCCATATTCAGAGCACATGCTGGGGCTAAGAATGTCCATAGGTTACCCAACACACACCTTGGAAATCACTAGAATTGTACTAAAGCTTGTTGTGGGAGACCCAAACATTATTCCATTGCCTGGCTTCAGAGGCTCTCTCTGAATTCAGGCCAATATTAAAGGTGAGGGAAGATGATGGGCTCATGATCAAATACGAGATTCACAACAATCTGGTGACTTTAAGATGATTGCTCCCTTTTTAGACCACTTCTTGTGATAGGATATCCTTATGTGATGTTCATTTTCACAAGCGTGCAACTCCCAAAATTGACCCAGTTTTAAAGATAAGAGATCCTTAATTTGATTCAGTGTAATTTTCTAAAGTAAGGAACACCAACGCATAAACCCATAGACCACAGGGAAAAGGATCTGTCTTCTGGCTTATAGACCAGTAGTAGTTGGGAAATTCGTTGGACAAGACAAAATAAGCTTTAACATGGACCATCCACTGGAATAGCTGACATCCTGAATCCAGCAAGATATCAGCACCAAGCTTCCCTACTTTCCCCTTGGTTATTTCTCCTGCTGTCTCCCATGTGGGACATTCTTTTGGACAATAACCACAGCTCAGGTTCAGAGCTATCATCTTTCAGATGTGGGAATATTGGTTAATTTTGTTTGTACTGCACAATGTGGTGCTTTGTAAATGTTGTTGGAGATGCTTTCAGTGAGACACATAGAAAGCATTCCATCCCACCCAAGCTATACTTTCTGGATGGTAGACATGGATTGGAGAGACAGACAGGGAGCTTATTGCTGCAGTAATCAATATCTGCCATACTCCTGTGTCCACAGCACTTGCATGGCTGGACCAGATCACTTTCTTGTCAGTGTTTGGGCCAGGTTGTTGTTAGCCATGCATTCAGTGACAGGAATGTCACTATAAGCCAGTGGCATATTGGTAAATTCTCACTTCTTGGGGATGGCTATTCCCTGGTGTTTGTGGGATACGAATGTTACTTGTCAATTACCAGACCAAGCTAGATGTTATCTCACTGTATAATGACACAGATCTTTTCATTATCTAAGGAGATGTAAATGGTGCTGAATATTGTGCAAGCATGAACAAACCTCTCTACTTTGGAAATGGCAATGGAGGGAAAGGCATTGATGAGGCAGCTGCAGATTTTAAGGCCAAGGTACAAGTGTGAAGAACTCCTGCAGAGATGTGTGACGGCTGAGATGATTGACCTCCATCGACCTTAACTATCTTCATCTGTGGTCAGGATGAAACGCAAGAGAGTTGTAATCTTGGTGAGTTCAGTTTTTCAAGGAGTCCTTATTCTGAATATGTGTTTACTGTAAATGTTTAAGAGTTGAGCATTTGTTGTCAGTAATTAAAATTTAACTGTAAAAAGAGCAGCATCTGATTGAGATAAATACAATCAATACGTCTGTAAATCCAAGTCAAATGATCCTGAGTTTGTCACACTGGAATAAAGATGTGGTTGTGCTGGAAGGTCAAAGGCTGAGGGGAAAACAGGTCAATGTGTGACACAGTTTGAATGCCCAAGAAAAGTCAGAATGTTTGTCATTATCACACTAAAGGGATAGAAATACTCCCAATTCTGGAAGTAGGCATTGTGAGCTGTCTTAGTGACATGTGTACCAAGGGCAGTCAGAAATAACTTGTTATGTTGAAGGTAAAGTTAATCAGTCATACTTTTCAATATTTCATGTACAGGTTGTTCTGTTACAATGTGTTTCGTTAGCACAAAATGGCAGGAACACGTGTTCTCTGAATCTGACATCGTTCCCTTGGCTGTCAAATGAAATTTGTTTAATATCTTGTCACTCAGCATTCCATGGGAATGGGTTGAGCTCAGTTGGCTGGACTGTTGGTTGGCAGAGCAGTATGATGCTAACAGCATCGGCTCAATTCTCATCACTGGCGTGAGGTTACCATGAAGGACTCTCCTTCTCAACCTCTTCCCTCATCTGAGGTCTGGTGGCCCTCACGTTAAATCACCAGCAGCCTCTTCTCTCTAATGAGAGCCCTACGGTCTGGTAAGACTATGGTGACACAATATATCGAACACTGTATTTTCCTTCAAGTGAATCATTATGGAATTGAAGAACGGTGTCATTATTACATGAAAGAGTTTGACCCACTGTGTTAGTCCCCTGATGTAAAACATACTGTACCAGACATGCCCCAGGCAGCAGTGTTGATGAAGCAGCCCTGACATTTACAATGTACTGTGGGAACATTCAGCTCAGTGTTACTGTTACTGCAAACATTTATAAACTTCCAAGTGCTAGCTGGAATCAGCAAGACCCTTCCATACTACCTCTCATCCACTCCCAATTTAAATTCGATTCCTCGATAGCCACAAAACAGTGAGATTACTCAGCACCTCAATGTGATCTCCAATAAACCACCTCATATTGATATAGAGATTCAATCAACATGGAAACTTTTATCCAACCAGAAGGGGCTGAATGCACTGAACTGCCCTGTGTGGGGTCAGTTCCCTGAATGGCCAGGGTGAAGACATGAGTGACTTCCCACAAAGTGAATACAGGTGAGCAGTCATTCCCACTCACCTCAGCTTTCCAATCATTCAGAATGTGACGAAAATATGACAACATTTCTAAGAGCAGATTGGCTCAAATTGATCAGCAAGATCTGTTTAGACAGACATCCCGTGTGACAATCGGTGCAATGATGTCCCACACCATGAGATAAAGAGAATCATGTAAATCAGGGTCGACAGGTGATTCACATGAGAACACAGAACATCGAACTGTACAGCTCAGGAACAATCTTTATAAAGGTGAAACATGACATCTTGACTCTTGTACTCAATTTATCAGCCAAGAAAGGCAAGCTGACCATACATCTTCTTTGCTACCCTATTTACTTGCATGGTCACTTGCAGGGAGCTATGGACTTGAACACCAAGATCACTGTACATCAATGCTGTTCAGGGTTCTGCCATTAACTGTATATCTTTTCCCTAACTTTCAATCTCCTAAAGTGCAGCGCCTCATACTTACCCAGATTAAACTCCATCTGCCACCTTTCCACCAATATCAGCAATTGATCTCCACTGTATCTTTGACAACCTTATCCACAACTTCACTGAACGTTCTATCATCTGCAAATAAACAAAGGGCAGAGGTCCCATTATGGAACCTTGAGGAACACCATGAGTCACGACCCTCCAGCCAGAAAAACACCTTTCCTCACTATCCTCTGCTTTCTATGGGAATCGAAGTTCACCTCACCATGGATCCCATGTAGTGTAATCTTCAGGATGAGCCCACCATGAGGGACCATACCAGAAGCCTTTACTGAAATCCATGCAGACAACATTCACTGCTCTACCCTCATCAATTGCCTTTGTCACTTCCTCAAAAGATTCAATCAAGTTAGTAAGACATGACCTGCCTTGCATAATGCCATGCTGACTGTCCCTAATTAGGCCCTGCATTTCCAAATGCATGTAAACCCTATCCCTAAGAATCATCTCCAATAGTTTATGTTAATATCTGTTCAGCTGTATGCTGTTGATGGACTATGATTCAATTGGTGATCCTGATACAGTATCTAACACAGCAAGTCCCTCAATACTGAACATCAGGTCAGTTGGGTGTCACAGTAGCAGGGCTGACTTTCACTCCATATGGCCGGATGTTCTTGATCCAGATTGGAGCCTCGGAGCAGCACAACTATATCAAAATATCCGAAATTGCTCATCAGTCATCCCAAACCAAAATGTCTTTCATCTACAAAAAATGTTGTACCACCCAATCTCCACCGTTCTGAGCCAGGTACAATGACAGAGATTTCACAAAGTTGATGGAGTACTGTAGTACATGGTGTAACACTCTAGCCTCAAGGTGAATCCATCTAAAAATATATACAGAGGTTTTAGTCTCTCAAACACCAGTCCTGACAAAATAGTAGTAATAATAATGTTATAACAATAATGTGAATAATAATGATAGTAATTACATTTTTAAACTGACAGCCAAAGTCTAAATAATATTCCCAAATGAATGCAAATTGGAGGACCTTCACATTATCATTTGGGGAACATCAAAGGATAAAGCAAAAAAAAAGGCAAGATAGAAAACATCCTGTTGGACAATTTGATCCTCTGAGCCACCTAAAACCCCAGACCTCAGCACTTATCCTATTGGCTCTGCACCACAGCACTGTGCATCATTTTACAAATGGCACACCTCACATGGCATTCACATAATTTCAACAATATACATTGTAGTTGGAACCTTGTGTTCAATAACCCTCCCAGTGATCTGTCCTCACAAATATCATAACCCCAGACATCTACTGCCTGAAAAAACTCAAGATGGTCAAAGCCATCTGGGCTGATCCACCCTTATCATGATTAGATTTTCTACAGGGTGGAAACGTTTGGCACAAAAGGTCCACACTGACACTAATTAATGGACCTGACACTGTGCGCAATTTAACATGGTCAATTCACCTGACCAACACATGTTTAGATTGTGGGAGGAAACCCACACAGACACAGGGAAAACATGCAAACTCCATGCAGATAATCACCAGAGGCAGGAACGGAACCCAGGTCACTGGTGCTGTGAGGCAGCAATGCTAACCACTGAGCCACCATGTCACTGAGAACCTAATCTAATCCAGCTGACTGAGAGCAGGCTTTAAGTGACCATGGAGAGAGAATGGTCTTGCTAAAACCTTTCTCGACCAGCTGGGGCCAGTGCTCAGCCAAACATCATCATTGAGGCCTCAGTGTGAACCCATTCTGCACAGTCCAGAGAAACAGACACTGCTACACGTTACTGAGAAACTTCCTAATCGACATACAATTCACTTTAAACTCTGTCAAGCACTTCCAGCTGGCATTGGGATTTACCTTGCTAAATGGAAATTAAATCATCAGTAAATGCAGATCGGAAATATAGACTTATGTAACTTAAGTTGTTATAAGACTTACCGGGTACACCAACAATGACAAGCATGGTGTCATATATTTTTGAGATCATTATGTTTGGAAAATACATTTTATTGCTGCTGGCATCTGTCCGAATTGGAGAATTCTCTCAAAATTAGAGATGAGACATCGTTTTATATTTTGTGATTCATTTTATATGTTTGTTGTATCCCTCCTGGGAAAATATGATTACACAATCACCTTTTTAATATCATTTTAAACAAAGAGATTACGACAACATGTTTATTTTGATGATGTAATGTCATTGAAATTTAAGTCTATATTTGAATACCCCAAAGACTGGATGAATCTAATCTTATTTGGTCACAACCGCTCCTTGCAACTTGTCATCAAACAAGAATGCTTGCAGCGTTTCACACACTAATAGTCCCATCAACATCTGAATATCGTCTGATATTCTTTTCTGTGATGACTTTTATTTTACTGAGGATATTCAATCATTCAATACCTCATATTTTACCTTGACAGCTGTTCTACTGCGCATGTTATACCACTACTTTCCTTGTTAATTCAGTTCCACAACTCATTTGGTAAAGTCTGTCTGATCGAGCACTCGAATACAGAAGCTGAAACTAATACTGACCACAACAATAACTGGAACTTACATTTGGTAATAATTTCTCAAAGCAAAGACAAAAAGAAATCAGACCCTTAACTTCAAAATTATAGAATGACAGCACCATACAGGACAGAGATGTCCATCGATCCATAAAGATTGTCCCTCCAAAAATTACATGAAAAGCTGCACAAGCTCCACTCCCCAGCACTGAGTCCACTGTCTTGAATTTTATGACATTTCAAGTGCTCATTCAAGTACGTTTTAAAGGTTTTGAGGATTTTCTCCTCAGTTACCCTCCTGGGCAATGCACTGTAGGCCTCTGCCATACTCTGGATGTCATGTTCCTTCTAAACCGCCTGCCTTTCAGCTGCACCTCAGTATTGGCCCTCCACGTACTAGGATGCTACCTGGACTGGAAGCTTTGAGCTATAAGATGGGGTTGAATAGATTGGGACTTTTTTCCCCGGGAACGTAGGAGACTGAGAGGCAACCTAACTGAGGTCTATTAAATCTTGTGAGATACATATAAGATAGATAGCCAACAGATTTTCGCCAGCATAGGAGAGTCAAAAGTTAGAGGGCATAGGTTAAGGTGAGAGTGGAGAGATACAAAAGGATTCAGAGGGACACTTTTTTCAGACAGAGAGTGGTGAGTGCTTGTAACAGGCTGCCAGAGGTATTGGCAGAAGCAAGTACAATTTTATGATTTGATTAGACTAGATTCAATACAGTGTGGAAACAGGCCCTTCGGCCCAACAAGTCCACACTTGTTGCCCACCCAGACCCATTCTCCTACACCTAACACTATGGACAATTTAGCATGGCCAATTCACCTAACCTGCATATCTTTGGACTGTGGGAGGATACCGGAGCACCCAGAGGAAACCCACACAGACACAGGGAGAATGTGCAAACTCTACACAGACAGTTGCCCGAGGCGGGAATTGAAACCGGGTCCTTGGTGCTCTGAGGCAGCAGTGCTAGCCACTGAGCCACCGTGCCGCCCTAAGAAACATTTAAATAGGTACATGGATGGAATAGGTATGGAGGGATATGGACCAAACCCAGGCAAATGGGACTAGTTTAATTGTGAAAACTGGTGGCACGAGCAATTTGGGCCATGCTGTGAATCTCTGAGACGTTATCTATTCCTGGACTGGTAAAGACACGTACCTTGTATGCCTTAGCTATCCTATTACCCTGTCTTGCTGCCTTTGGGGATCTGTTAACAAGCACCTCAAGGTCCTTTGTCCTTCTGTTACTCTGAGCTTCCTAGTGTCCCACCACTCATTGCCTTATGTTGTGACTTCTGCTAAAGTGCATCACCTCACATTTGTCAGAGTTAAATTGCATCTGCCACTGATCTGCCCATCTGACCACTTCCTCTGGCAGCTCATTCCATACACTTGCCACCCTCTGTGTGAAAAAGTTGTTCCTTAGGTCTCTTCTTTATCTTTCCCTTCTCACCCTAAACCTGTGCCCTCTAGTTCTGGACACCCCAGAGAAAAGACTTTGTCTATTGATCCTATCCATGCCCCTCCTGATTTTATAAGCCTCTATAAGGTTACCCCTCAGCGTGAAAGATTCTTCAAATGTGGGAATTGACAACAAAGGTGTTAGTTTTATTACTGCCTGTGGCTTACCTACCATTTGGCATGTATGCCAGGTATGGCCAAAGTTAACCATATCCTTGTGCATTCCAGGCACGGGGCGGCACGGTGGCACAGTGGTTAGCACTGCTGTCTCACAGCGCCTGAGACCCGGGTTCAATTCCCGACTCAGGCGACTGACTGTGTGGAGTTTGCACGTTCTCCCCGTGTCTGCGTGGGTTTCCTCCGGGTGCTCCAGTTTCCTCCCACAGTCCAAAGATGTGCGGGTCAGGTGAATTGGCCATGCTAAATTGCCCGTAGTGTTAGGTAAGGGGTAAATGTAGGGGTATGGGTGCGTTGCGCTTCGGCGGGTCGGTGTGGACTTGTTGGGCCGAAGGGCCTGTTTCCACACTGTATGTAATCTAATCTAAAAAAGGCCTTAGCCTGAGTCTTTTGTACCCCTACTTGACCCCCTAAAGGTAGTTCATGTGCTCCCCGTAACATCTCCTGTCTATATGCTACGGACAACACAATCTGGTACACTTCAGACTATTTCTCCTCTGCACTAAGCTGCCCTTTCTGTGTGAGGATTCTATCTTTTAGATAATAACCCTCCGGAATATTCTCTGCCTCCTTTTCAGAGTACGCATCCACATATATATGTTTTATCATCTTGTCTTGCTATTGCAAGTCTCTTCATCTTTCAGGAGTAATCACGTCTGTCCAACCTTCTCCCTGGTCAGGTTTTTCCTGCACCATTACATCAAACAGGGTATCCGCAAACTGAACCTCATCTCCTTCATCTTTCTCTTTACTTTTCGCTTTGTGCTGTGTTTTATGAGAGTTGGATCTGGTTACCACACCGACTGGGAAAATACCAGGATATTTCTGCTTTAACTCCTCAGTTTCTTGGTCTTCCTTGGGCTTCTCCACAACAAAGGGTGTCACTCCCACCTTGGATCCTGCCAAACCATTCCCAAGAACAAACTGAATTCCTGGGACAGACACTCTGTCAATCACTCCCACTGTAACTTGCCCAACCTTGGGTTGGCATTCCAACCTGATTTTCCTCAGGGAAACACTAAATTTCTGTCCATCTATCCCATAAATTACCACACTCTCGGGTAACAAATCTGAAAGACTGCATATTTGCTCATCCCTTATTATCAGGGACTGGTTAGATCCTGTATCTCACAAAATTATAACTTCTTGTCCTTCTCCCCCTGTTCTTTCTGAGTAACCTTTACCCACAGAGGTGAAAGTTTTGTAGAGATCAGGTACTAACCCCATACCCAGCCCCTGCCTCGGCTGTGCACTCTCCTGCAGTTCCTTGGCTCTTATTGGGGTCTCCTTTACTACCTTCACTAAGGCCACTGGCTCAGCTTCTTTTCCCACATCTTTTCCCATAGTGCCTTTAACAACCAGCACTGTGTCTGTACGTGTCCCACCTTCTGGCAGTGTAAACACCTTTTCCCATAGTGCCTTTCTTTAACGAAATGGTGGAGGCTGGTACAATTGCAACATTTAAAAGGCATCTGGATGGGTCCATGAATAGGAAGGGTTTGGAGGGATATGGGACAGGTGCTGGCAGGTGGGACTGGATTGGGTTGAGATATCTGGTCAGCATAGACGAGTTGGACCAAAGGGCCTGTTTCCGTGATGTACATCCCTATGACTCTGTGACTCCATGACTACAAGAGGCAAAACTGGTGATAGACTGAAATAAAATGGAACTTGCGAAAGCAAAGGTGACATTCTTGGGACATAACATCGGTCATGGAAGGTTGACCCCACAGAACGCAAAGACGAAGGCCATCGAGGAATTTCCACAACCAACCTTGAAGAAGGAGGTGCTTTGATTCTTTGGACTCAACGGATTCTATCAGAAGTTTGTTCCAAACTTTAGCAGTGTAGTGGCACTGTTAACCGATTTACTGACGAAGAACACAAAGTTTCAGTGGAGCGAACCATGCCAGGAGGCATTCGACCATTTCAAATCGATATTAATCACCAAACCAGCTTTAGCTACAACAAATGTTTCAAAACCTTTTAAAATCGCCACCGGTGCTAGTGACATTGGAGTTGGAGCTGTACTCCTTCAGGAAGATGAGGATGGGATTGAACTGCCAGTTGGTTACTTTTCAACATCCACCAGAGAAAACACTCCTCAATCGAAAAGAAATTATTGAGTTTGGAACTGGCCTTCCAACATGTTAATGTGGATGTCATGAACAATGTGTCGGAGACAGTTGTATACACTGACCACAATCCACTTACACTCTTGGAATGTTTTAAAGATAGGAATCTGAGACTATTTCATTGGAGTTTCATGTCACAGACTTTCAATTTAAAAATCATACATGTTGCGGATGGAAGAATGTAATCACAGATGCGTTATCGTGGATTTAACGGATAGCGTTTAGATGTGATTTGTCTTTATTTAATGTTTTATAGATTTAAGTATATGGGAATAAACTAAGGAGAACTGATATAAAAGTTATCTGTATGTTCGGATAATGCGTTTAAAAGCTAGAAAAAGAAATGAAGCCATCTTTTCATTATGATGGTTCATTTTTTTCTTAATGGGGGAGGTGTTATGAAGGTGTGGGTGTACTTTAAGAGAGTTAAAAGCAGCAGAACTACCGGACACAGCACCAAGTGTTCTCAATAAGGTAACAACGTAACACTCGGTCGACCAACTCAACTGGCTCGTTGCCTGGAGACAAAATCACAAATTTGAATTTGGCCAATCAGTGTCAATTATATCCCGAAAAATATCAAACTCCAATCCAGTTTGAATTGAGTATATTGACAATCTTTAAAGCCAATGACACAATCTGATGCTTTGGGATATAAGACTGGGGACAATTGAACAGTTGATGGGACAACTGCCAAGCCAACGACATCTGCACACTGCCCAGAAAAACAGCTCTCTTAAAAAGGGAACTTTATCGATCAGTAACCTGTGAAGTAGAAATTCTGATGAAGAAGAAAAGAAGACACAGGAAGATCCAAATCGATGAACAGAAAGCTGCCTGGTTTTGAGCTAAGAAGTGTTATTTTGTAAATCTTAATTGGGAGTTTTATTGGACTAGGATAGAAGGGAAGGTAAAGATAGGTTAGAGTAGGGACTAATACACAGTTGTTAGTGAATTATTCTCTGTTATACTTTAAGAAATAAAGTTGTTAACTTTTACTTTGAATAGTTCTTGGCCACTGGAAGTTTTACAGATTACTATATGGGATAAATCTTTTCTATATTGCTGGTTTTAAATAAAGCAGGAGAGTTTACCCCCTGTCATAACAATACTTTATAAATGTTTGAATAACTAGCTGGAATAACCTCCTTTAATGAAGAAAGTGGTTCTAGAAAGATGTCAAAATCAGAATCATTAGGAATCATTATGAACTATGGTCAAAACTGTGAACTTGGATATATTTAAAGAAGTGGCTTTTAAGAAGTGAAAACGTATCGACTAAGATGTTGAAAAGATGCAGAAACACCATTAACATATAATCTTTCACAGTTTTTATTCCTAACTTAGCCCAATCAGAAAAGGCACTGTCCACTAAAGATGGGAAAGATATGATTCATATGGTTTTGAATGGTGTTTGGATAAACATATGGATGAAAATGGAATAGTATCGGATAGATGAGCTTCAGATTGGTTCCACAGGTCGGTGCAACATCGAGGGCCGAAGGGCCTGTACTGTGCTGTAATGTGTAATGTTCTATTTTAGCGACCAGTTGATCACTAAAAGGCTGAAGGGTGAGAGCAAAGGAGAGACCCGCAGAGACCCAGAGATGGAGAGCAGAAGGAAGGCTGTGATTCTGCTCTTCACCATCTCTGGGAGCTTCACCCTCCCGTGGTTCATCAATGTTGTAGATTTCTGATATTATGTCATTCGAGGGATCAATCCTGATGATTACCCACCGTTTCTGTTAGTGTTCAGTGTTGTTGGTTACATGCTGCAGAGGTTATGTTGTTGTACAAACAAATTTATTTATGCAGCAACGCTGTCTACGTTCAGAGAGAAGATCAGTAACACAGTAAAACCTCTGGCTACACAAATTCATTGCCTTCTGAATAAATAAAACTCTTCATTGAAGCCAAAGGGACGGTCCCATTGTTCCCAGACTGTGGAATGATATTTTTCATTGATCAGTGGGATATGGGCCACACTGGCTGGGCCAGTGCTTTTTGCCCGTCCCTAGTTGCCCCTTGAGAAGGTGATGGTGAGCTGTCTTCTTGAACTCGCTGCACTCCATGTGATGTAGGTAGACCCACAATGTGCCCCTTAGGGAGGGAATTCCGGGATTTTGACCCAATGACACTGAAGGAACAGCGATACGTTTCCAAGTCAGAATTGTGAGTGGTTTGGTGGGGAACTTGCAGGGGTGGTGTTCCCATGTATCTGCTGCCCTTGTCCTTCCAGATGGAAGTGATCCAGTGGAGAGCAGACTGACCCCACTGTGTGTCACTGACGTAGGGGGAGCAGACTGACCCCATTCTGTCTCTGTCACTGACCCAGGGGAGAGCAGACTGACCCCACTGTGTCTGTGTCACTGACCCAGGAGAGAGCAGACTGACCCCACTGTGTCTCTGTCACTGACCCAGGGGGAGCAGTATGACCCCACTGTGTCTCTGTCACTGACCCAGGGGATAGCAGAGTGACCTCACTGTGTCTCTGTCACTGACCCCAGGGAGGGAAGGCTGACCCCACTTTGTATCACTGACCTAGGGGAGAGCAGACTGACCGCACTGTGTGTCACTGACCCAGGGGAGAGCAGACTGACCCCACTGTGTGTCACTGACCCAGGGGAGAGCAGACTGACCCCACTTTGTGTCTCTGTCACTGACCCCAGAGTGGGAAGGCTGACCCCACTGTGTATCACTGACCCCAGGGAGGGAAGGCTGACCCCACTGTGTCTGTATCACTGACTCCAGGGAGGGAAGGCTGACCCCACTGTGTCTGTATCACTGACCCCAGAGAGGGAAGGCTTACCCCATTGTGTCTGTATCACTGACCCCAGAGAGGGAAGACTGACCCCACTGTGTCTGGATCACTGACCCCAGGGAGGGAAGGCTGACCCCACTGTGTCTGTCTCACTGACCCCAGGGAGGGAAGGCTGACCCCACTGTGTCGGTATCACTGGCTCCAAGGAGAGCAGACTGATACCTTGTCCCTTTAAGGAGGATGTGCTCTGTTTCTCTTGATCAGGGATGTTATCAACCTGGTGCCAAGGTGTATGTTCCATGGAAAGCAGAGTAAATAACTTTGGGTTTTCTTAAATTACGACCAAAGCAGCATGAGGAAGTGGAGTCCGGCTCTCACCGATCCAGGGTTTCAGAGCTGCTTTCAGTTACTGAAGTTGCATGATTTGGTGTTGAAGCTGTTAGTCACAGCTGTCATCTCTCTCTGCTATAGGAAAAAAGCTTGAACTCTCCCTCTGCTGTAAGATTGTTTGTTTTGGTATTCCCATCTTTTGGATTGGAGGAGATATTAAGTGAGGGAAATCTTTTTTGCTGAATTTGCCTTTACTAAGGGTCTGTTTGTAGGATGTGGCTGTATTGGAACAGTTGATGGGCAGAATTAAATAACAACATGAATGATATTTTGAAATGCCACAGTGGACAAGGCTGCAGACTGATGTAGACAGTGAAGCAAGAGAATATGACAGACAAGGAGTGAAACCCACACCTCTCTGTAGAGTGGTCCCAGACCCATACCCTCCCTGGCCTCACCCCTCCATCTCCCTTCAAACTGCTCCATCATCAGTCAACTATTTTGGGTTTCTTCACTGAGCATGCCCAGTACACTGTAGGGAACAAAGAATGATTCATCCCTAGCTGTTGCTGTCCAGATCACGTGTGTCTCAGAGTCAGCTCTGAGACATCTCCTGGGCAGCCTCAATCTGTATCTGTGTGTCTCTGACTCCGTGTCATTGAGCATCACCCGTACACCCTAATGTCTATGTATGGGACTGCTTTGTATATTCTGGAATATGAACACATTGTAACCTGAGGAAGGTGAGGGTTTCGGTCCTCCCCGGCTTACTCCCTGTTTGATCGCAGTGAGGCCACTTGAACTGAACAGGTCAAAGTGAGACCTCACAGAACAAGTGTGACCTCACCGTATACATCACAGAGAGTTCAGACATCACAACTGGTTTGTAAACTGGCTTCAACTGAGACACGAGGCTGTGTCAGTAAACACAGGGAAGGCTAGGTCACTGCACTGACCGTGTCTCTGGCTGATCTGTCTGGGAGTGAATGTGATCAGAGAGATGATCAAAACAGCTGGACTTTACAAAGAGAAAACAAAGCTTTGAAAACACCATCAGCAATATGATCAGGCAGAAGATGGGGAAGTTTGAAAGGTTTTTTTTAGATATTAGATTAGATTCCCTACAGTGTGGAAACGGCCCTCCGGTCGAACAAGTCCACACCGACCCTCCGGAGAGTAACCCACCCAGTCTCATTTCCCTCTGACAAATGCATCTAACACTACAGGCAATTTAGCATGGCCAATTCACCTGACCCACACATCTTTGGACTGTGGGAGGAAACCGGAGCACCTGAAGGATACCCACGCAGACACAGGGAGAATGTGCAGACTCCACACAGACAGTCGTCCGAGGCTGGGACCTGGTGCTGTGAGGCAGCAGTGCTAACCACTGAGTCACCATGCTGCCCTAAAAAGGTTAGTGTAAAATTCTTCCTCTTGCACTGACTGAAGATTGGGAGTAATTGCAGAATAATGCTCTAGAGATTTATTCTGAGAAAGTTTAGGGCTTATTGAAACCGGTGAGATACACAGAACTGATTCTTAACGAGGGACAGAAGCTGTCCCGAATGACACCCTTCTCCTCGGACCTAGGCCAATCCCAATGTTCATCCTTTTGAAAAGCATTAAGGGTGGGAAAAATTGTTCAGTAGAGAACTGATGTGCCAACAATTTGAGGAGAGTCCAGAGACAATGCATGTGACTGGGAGGAAGGCGGGTCAGAAATTGAGTTGGAGAGAGATTGATTGAAGGGGAGCTCCCTGTGAGAGATTAGGGTGGGAGAGGAGTCTGATGGTGAGGATTAGAGGGGAGGGCATTGTGGAGAGATGATGCCCTACCTCACATCATCATTGCCCTCAATTCCACCAACATTACCAAGGGTGCCAACCTCAAGAGTTTGCAGAGATGCAAACCATTCTCAGCATGTGGCCATGGTGCCCAATACTCCTCATTAGCTTTAAAAAAGATGTTTGATCTTAATCTTGAGATTTGTTATTTAGTTGGATGGAAGTCGCTGTGGATTTGAAAATCTGCACTCTCTCTCGTTTCTCATCCTGCGGACATGATTTGGAGGTGCCGGTGTTGGACTGGGGTGGGGTGGACAAAGTCATGAATCGCATAACACCAGTTTATAGTCCAATAGGTTTATTTGGAAGCACTAGCTTTCGAAGCACTGTTCTTCATCCGGTGGTTGTGTTAAAGGAGCAGCACTTCAAAAGCTATTGCTTCCAAACAGTTCTGTTGGACTCTAACCTGGTGTAGTCTGATTTTTAACTTCTTGCAGATACATTTCAAAGTCAAAGAACAAAGAAAATTTACAGCCCAGGAACAGGCCCTTCGGCCCTCCAAGCCTGAGCCGATACAAATCTACTGTCTAAACCTGTCCCCCAATTGATAAGCATCTGTATCCCTCTGCTTCCCATCTACTCATGCATCTGTCCAGATGCATCTTAAATGAATCTACCGTGCCTGTCTCTACCACCTCTGCTGGCAACACATTCCAGACACCCACCACCCTCTGTGTGAGGGACTTGCCGTGTGTATCCCCCTTAAACTTTTCACTTCTCACCTTCAAACCGTGACCTCTTGTTATTGAATTCTTCACCCTGGGTAAAAGCTTATCTCTATCCACCCTGTTTATATCCTTTATGATTTTGTAAACCTCAATCAGGTCCCACCACAATCTCCCCTGCACAAACCATGTTGCCTATCACTGATAAGCACATTCTTTTCTAAATATAAATAGGTCAAATCCCTCAGCACCTTTTCCAACAACGTTCCCACCATTAATGTCAGGCTCACCGGTCTGTAATCACCTGGAATATCCCTTCTACCCTTCTTGCACAGGAGAACAACGTGAGCAACCCTCCAGTACTCCGGCACCTCACCTATGTTTAAGGATGCCAAAAAGATATCTGTCAGGGCCCCAGCTATTTCCTGTCTCACCTCCCTCAGCAACGTGGGATAAATCCCATCTGGTCCTGGGATTTTGTCCACCTTATTTACCTCCAGCCTACCCAACACATCTTCCCTACTTATGTCAACGTGATCCAATCTAATCAAACTTCTATCTCTACTCTCAACATTCATTATATCCCTCTCCTCAGTGAACACTGATGTAAAGTAATCATTCAGAATCTAACCCATTCTCTCAGGTTCGACACACAGCCTTCCTTCATTATCCTTTAGTGGACCAATCCTTTCTCTAGTTACCTGCTTGCTTCTTATATAAGAATAAAATGCTTTGCGATTCTCCTTAATCCTGCTCGCTAAAGCTATTTCATGACCCCTTTTAGCCCGCTTGATTCCTCATTTAAGACGGGTCTTACTCTTCCGATATTCTTCCAGGGTCCATTCTGTTCTTAGCTGCCTAGACCTTATGTACGCTTCCATTTTCCTCTTGGCTAGTTGTACAATTTCTCCTGTCATCCGCGGTTCACCAATCTTGCCTTTCCTATCCTTTGCCTTCAACAGGACATGGCGCCAAACAGGACAGGACATTCCTGATGAAGGGCTTATGCCCAAAACGTTGAATTTCCTGTTCCTTGGATGCTGCCTGACCTGCTGCGCTTTAACCAGCAACACATTTTCAGCTCTGATCTCCAGCATCTGCAGACCTCACTTTTTACTTCAACAGGACATGCCTACCCTACACTATCTTTAATCTCTCTTTGAGAGCCTCCCACATCTCAAATGTGGACTTGTCTTCAAATAGCTGTGTCCAATCCACATTTCCCAGATCCTGCCTAATTTTGATATAATTGGCCTTGGCCCAGTTTAGTACTCATCCCTTTCGGACCACTCTCATCTTTATCTACGAGTATTGTAAAACTTACAGAATTGTGGTCACTGTTCCCAAAGAGACCCCCCAACGCAACTTCCACCACCTGGCCTGGCTCGTTCCTCAACACCAGGTCCAATATGGCCCCTTCCGTCGTCAGACTATTGACCTACTGCTCAAGAAAACTCTCCTGGACGCTTTGAACAAAGTCTACTCCATCCAGACCTCTGACGCTAAGTGTATCCCAATCAATGTTGGGAAAATTAAAATCTCCCATCACTACTACCCTATTGCCTCTACATCTTTCCATAATCTGCTTACCTAGTTATTTTCTACCTCACGCTCACTGTTGGGAGGCCTGTAATACAGCCCCAACAATGCAACTGCATCCTTCTTATTTCTCAGCTCCACCCATAATGCCTCACTACCTGAGCCCTCCATAGTGTCCTCCTTTAGCAGAGCTGTGGTATCATCCATGACCAACAATGCAATTCCACCCCACCCCCATTATGACTTCCATCGCTGTCTTGTATGAAGCATCTATATCCTGGAACATGCCAATCATGTCCTTCCTTCGACCAAGTCTATGTGATTGCAATAATGTCATACTCCCAGGCTCCAATCCAAGTCCTTAAGTTCACCTGCCTTATACACTATACTCCTTGCATTTAAGTAAATACATTTCAGGCCACCAGTTCTTTTGCATTCATCTGGTCTCTGCCTTCTCTTCCCTTTATTAATGCTATCTTCATTATTCTTACCATCTCCACTCTCCACCTTGCTGCCTACTTGTTTTCTCTTCTGGTTCCCAGTCCCCTGCCACATTAGTTTAAAACATCCCCAATAGCAGGAGGAAAACCTCTCCCAAGGATATTGGTTCCAGTCTGATCCAGACATTGACTGTCCATTTTGTAATAGTCCCACCTTCCCCAGAACCGGTCCCAATGTCCAACAAATCTGAACCCCTCCCTCCTACACCATCCCTCTCACCATGTGTTCATCCTGCCTATTTTTTCATTTCTACACTGGCTAGCACGTGGCACTGATAGTAATCCCGAGATCACTACCTTTGAGGTCCTTCTCTTTAACGTCTCGCCTAGCTCCCTGAATTCTTCTTTCAGGACCTCATCTTATTTTTCACTTATATCATTGGTGCTTGTATGCACCATGACAATTGGCTGTTCACCCTCCCTTTTTAGAATGCTCTGCAGACGATCAGTAACATCCCTGACCAGAGTACCTGGGAGGCAACATACCATCTGGGAGTCCCATTTTCAGCCACAGAACCACCGATCTACTCCCCTCACAATAGAATCCCCTATGACTATGGCCCTATGAGTCTTTTTCCCACCATTCTGAACAGCAGTGCCCACCACAGTGCAGTGATCCTGGCAACTGCTGCCTTACCCTGGTAGGCCATCTCCCCCAACAGTATCCAAAACGGTATACCTGTTTTGGAGGGAGATGAGCTCAGGGGACACCTGCACTGCCTTCCTACTCTTTCTCTGCCTTTTGGTCACCCATTCACTGTCTCCCTCAGCAATCCTAACCTGCGGTGTGACCAGTTCACTAAACGTGCTATCCACGACCTCCTCAGCATCGCGGATGCTCCACAGTGAGTCCATCCGCAGCTCTAGAGCCGTTATACGGTCAAACAAGAGCTGCAGCTGGACATACTTCTTGTAAGTGTAAGGGTCAGGAACATCAGCCACATCCCTGAGCTCCCACATCAGGCAAGAGGCACAAGGCATGGGTCTGAGGTCCCCTGCCATTGTAGGCTTAGCTTTATATCAACTAACTAAACCCAAACAATGCCCTTAAATATATGAAAAAGAAAGATAAAGAAAAAATAAAAGCTTTATCTTATAGAATCTTTTTCTTCCGGTTCGAGGTGGGGGTGTGTGCAGGAGGGAGATACTACATGTATAGTATCTCAGGTTTAGCCACTGCCCATATATAAATTAAGCCCTTACCTTCCCAGCAGCCCTCACTTCACTCCACCTTCTCTCCTCGCCGCTCTGTCAAAATGGAGGCACAGCCAACCCCATTTTCATCTGTCACCCTATGATCAGATTTTCCTTTCTCCCTGCCTCACAATTATCGGTCCCCTTTATCTGTCTGACTGCTCTTCTGTCTCTTTCTGGGCTCCATCTCCACCTATTGCAGCAGTGAGATGCCTCACCACCCCATCTGCACCTTTTCCTCGCTCCTATCAGTTACGATGAAGGATTACTGGATCTGAAACATTATTTCTGCTTTAACTCAACAGAATCTGCCAAACCTGCTGAGTTTCTCAAGCAATTCCTTTTCTCATTCACATTCACATCTGGACAACGTTCCCAAGGTGGGACCACACTTCCTATTGGCTATAAGCTTGAGATTGACAGACTTTCTAACCAATCAGAGCGGGATGGTGAACCAAGGCCCGCCCTGAGAACTTTCGCAGTGTCAAGATGAGAGTGGTGTTGGAAAAGCACAGCAGGTCTGGCAGCATCTGAGGAGCAGGAAAATCGACCTTTCGAGCAGGAGCCCTTCGTCAGAATGAGGCTGGGAGCCTCGGGGGTGGAGAGATAAATGGAAGAGGGGTGGGTAGCTGAGAGTGCAATAGGTGGATGGAGGTGAGGATAAAGATGATAGGTCAGAGAGAAGGTTGGAGCGGGTAGGTGGGAAGGAAGAATGACAGATGAGACAGGTCATGGGGACAGTGCTGACTGGAAGGTTGGAACTGGGGTAAGGTGGCGGGAGGGGAAATAGAAACCAGTTCTACCAGAGAACACAGCAGATGGCCTCCTTCTTTAAAGACCGTAATGTCCCCTCCCACGTGGTTGAAAATGCCCTCCAATGCATCTCAGCCATGTCCTGCACCTCTGCCCCCAACATTAGATATCCATGGCTGATGAAGGAACTCAGAAAAAGAGAGAGCCTATAAAGTGGCCGAGAGCACAGGAAATCAGAAGATTGGGAAGACTACAAAAACAAACAGGATAACAAAGAGAAAAATAAGGAAGGAGAGGATCAAATATGAAGGTAAGCTAGCCAGTAATATTAGAAATGTGAATGAAAGTTTCTTTCAATACATAGGAAACAAATGAGAGGCAAAAGTAGAGATCGGGCTGCTCCAAATTGATGCAGGAAAGCTAATGCTGGGAGATAAGGAAATAGCTGAAGAACTTAACAAATACTTTGTGACAGTGGAAGACATGAGTAATATCCCAACAATAGTCAAGGGGCAGAGTTGAGTATGGTAGCCATTACAAAACAGAAAATACTTGAAAAGCTAAAAGGTCTAAAAACTGATAAATCTCCTGGCCCGGATGGGCTACATCCTAGAGTTCTGAGGGAGGTGGCTGAAGAAATAGTGGAGGCATTGGTTATAATCTTTCAAAAATCACTGGAGTCAGAGAAAGTCCCAGGTGATTGGAAAATCGCTGTTTTAACCCCCTTGTTCAAGAAAGGATCAAGATAAAACATGGAAAAGTATAGATGATTAGTCTAACCATGGTTGTAGGTAAAATTCTAGAATCCATCGTTAAGGATGAGATTTCTAAATTCTTGGAAGTGTAGTGTTGATGAGAACAAGTCAACATGGATTTAGTAAGGGGAGGTCATGCCTAACAAACCTGTGAGAAATCTTTGAAGAGGTAACAAGCAGGTTAGACCAGGGAAACGCAGTGGATGTTATCTGCCTAGACTTCCAAAAGGCCTTTGATAAGGTGCCTCACGGGAGGCTGCTGTGTAAGGTGAGGGCCCATGGTGCTCAAGGTGAGCTCCTGGCATGGATTGAGAATTGTCTGTCTGACAGAAGGCAGAGAGTTGGGATAAAAGGTTCTTTTTTAGAATGGCAATTGATGACAAGTGGTGTCCTGCAGGGTTCAGTGTTGGGGCTGTAGCTGTTCACTTTCTACATAAATGATCTGGACAAAGAGACTGGGGGCATTCTGGTGAAGTTTGCCGATGATATGAAGTTAGGTGGACAGGCAGGTAGTTCTGAGGAGGTGGGGAGGCTACAGGAAGATTTAGATAGTTTAGGTGAATGGTCCAAGAAATGGCTGATGGAATTCAATTTGAGCAAATGTGAGCACTTTGGGAAAAAGAGCACAGGCATGGACTATTTTCTAAACAGTGAGAAAATTCATAAAGTCAAAGTACAAAAGGATCTGAGAGTACTAGTGCAGGATTCTCTAAAGGTTGGCTTGCAGGTTGAGTCCATGGTTAAGAAAGTATGTAATGTTGTCATTTATCTCAAGAAGATTGGAATGTAAAAGCAGAGATGTGCTACTGAGACTTTATAAAGCTCTGGTTAGGCCCGATTTAGAATATGTGTCCAGGTTTGAGCCCCACACCTCAGGAAGGACATACTGACACTGCAGCGTGTCCAGTGGAGATTCACACAGATAATCCCTGGAATGGTAGGCCTAACGTACGATGAATAGGTGGGGATTCTGGGATTGTATTCATTAGCGTTTAGAAGGTTGAAGGGAGATCTAATGGAAACTTACAAAATAATGCATGGCTTAGAAAGGGTGGATGCTGAGAAATTGTTTCTGTCAGGCAGGGACACTAGGACTCATGGGCACCGCCTTAAAATTAGAGAGGATCAATTTGGAACAGAAATGAGGAGACAGTCCTTCAGCCAGAGAGTGATGGGCCACACAGAGACAGGGAGAATGTACAAGCTCCACACATTCAGTCACCTGAGGCAGGAATTGAACCCAGGTCTCTGGTGCTGTGAGGCAGTCGTGCTAACCACTGTACCTCCGTGCCACCCATAAACATTATAACATTACAGTCTCCCCTGGACTGGGAGGAACTGTCAGGAGCCTGGAGGGTTGCCAGCATTACAGCTTTGTTTTAAAAAGGGATGAAAACCGAAGGCTCATCCTGGCAATTCCAACCTTGTCAGTTTAACTCTGGGGAACTATTATTTGGGAAAAAGTCATATGGGAAAAAAATGGGATGGTTAGGAAAAGTCATGAGGAAAATGTGCACATCTGCCATTCCTAGTCACTGAGTTGTACAGCATAGAAACAGGTCGTTTAGTCCATATCCCTCCATACCTATCCCATTCACGTACCTGCCCAAATGTTTCTCAATTAATGAAATTGCCCTCACTTCCACCACGACCTCTGATAGCTCCTTCCTGACACCATCCTCGGTGTGAAACAAAATTGCCCCGCTGGATCCTTTCGTCTCTCGCCCCTCTCAACTTATACTTATGCTGTCTAGTTTTAGACTCCCCAACCATGAGGAGAAGCAGGTGGCTAGCTACCTTATCTGTGTCTCTCATTTTATAGACCTCTATAAGGGGACCCCTCCTTCTCCGACTCCCCAAGGAAAAGTTCGAGCTTATCCAGTCTTTCTGTATAACTCAAACTTTCCAGTCCAGGTCACAGCCTGGTAAATCTTTTCTGCACTCTTTCTAGTTTAATAATATCATTTCTATAGCAGGGTGACCAGAACTGCATGGAGTACTCCAAATGTGGCCTCACCAATGTCTTGTACAGCTGCAACAAAACACCCCAATCCCTGTAGTCAATGCTCTGACCAATGTAAGCTAGCAAGTCGAAAGCCTTCTTTACCACCCTGTCTACCTGTGACTCCACTTTCAAGGAACTATGAACTGGTATCCCCAGATCCCGTTGTTGTATAACGCTCCCCAGAGGCCTATGACTGTAACTCCTGCTCCGTTTGCCCTAACTCTTGCCCAACATCTTGCACCTGTCTAAATTAAACTCCATCTGCCATTCCTCGGCCCAGTGGACCAGTTCATCAAGATCTCGCTGTATTCCCAGATAACATTCTTGACCCTTCACTATACCATCGATATTGGTCTGATTCACAAATTGGTGAACCATTCATACTAAATTCACATCCAAATCATTTAAATAAATGATGAATAACAGTGGACACACAACCTCCACCACCATCTGTCAAGCCAAGTTTGGATCCAGTTGGCTGGCTCTCCCTGAATCGCATGAACTTTAACCTTACTCAACAATCTACCAGGTGGTACCTTGTCAAAAGCCTCACTAAAGTCCATATAGACAACATCTCCTACATTGCCGTTATCTACTTTCTTGATCACCTCTTCGAAAACTCAATCAAATTCATGAGACACGATTTCCTATGCAAAAAGCTATGCTGACTATCCCAGACTATCGTTGCCTTTCCAAATACCTTCAATCCTGTCTCTCAGAATCCCCTGTAGCAACTTACCTACCACAGATGTTAAGCTCAATGGTAGAAAGTTCCCACACATTTCCCTGCAGCCTTTCTTAAATAATGGTACAACATTAGTCACTCTTCAATCTTCAGGCATTCCATCCCTGGGAGTTGATGATACAAATATCTCCACCGGGGGCCTCTCAGTATCCTCCCTGTCCTCTCACAGTCCAGGAAAACATTTCATCAGGTCCTGGGGATTGAACCTTAATTCATGTAAAGACTTCAAGCACCTACTCTTCTGTACTTTGGACTGTCTTTAAGACATCACATTCCCTCACATCCATGCCTTTCTCAACAGTAAATACTGACAAGACATATTCATTTAGGATCTCATCCATCTCTTGTGGCTCTAGCAGGTCTCCCCACTTCCAGTTCCGATCATCTCTACACCAGAAGAGATCCCACTGATCCAAGTACTTGAATACCTGCTCCATCTCTCAAGCCATGCACTCACCAGCCAAATCCTCCTATTCCTACTCTCGCTTCCACATGGCACCAGTAGTCCAGAAATTACTGCCCTTGAGGTCCCACATTTTAACCTTCTGCCTAACTCCCTACTATCACTGTTCAGGACATAATCTCTTTTCCAACCCATGCGGTTGGTACCAATATGTACAATGACTGCTCACACTCCCCGTCAGAATTTCATGCAACCACTCAGGGATGTCCCTGACCCTGGCACCGGGAAGGCAACACCCCACTTTGGTGTCTCGATTGCTGCCACAGAAACATTTGTTTTTAACTGTCCCTAACCGTTACAGGCATCTAGAAATAATTCTTGACTGCGGAAAAATAGTTGTCACCACAGCCCTCTCATGTGGACCTGATCAATCATTATTCTTTTTCCTTTGCACGTAACCTGCCCTCAAAGTTGAAAGATTGAAGCCCGTTTGTGTAACCTTTGTTCGGGACTTGCAATGATAGACATAAACTGATGGCTTCCTATCAACAAGCATCATTACAAATCAATAAAAACTAGTGCTTATCAGATTGAGTCACCCTTGGTAATTGTAATCAGAGTCTCAACTTTGACCAGGGAGTGGGACAAATTGACTGTAAGGACAGGAAGAAGACTCTCAGTCAGTGGACTTTGGTTAGGCTGTGTGGTTAACATGATACTGTACACATTCAATTGTGTCACTTTGCACAGTGCTCATTATGAGGTAGGAACAAAATCAACCAATCAAGCGTGGCTCTAAACACCATGATTCCAGTGAAAGTCGACTTGTCCCACTAATTTGAGTTAAAATAAACAGCCTGAGGCATCAGTCTGATTACTGCGTCACTTTGTTTCTAAATAAGAATAAATATGAGTGTTATCTATTCCGGGTATTTTCACAGACGGTCAGACTTGTCCTCTGCTCTTTGCAGCCTCCTTCCTAAGCAAGTTGTCAGAAAAAGCTCAGCAGAGGAGATGGAAAATTAATCACATTAATTTCCCAAGCCATATATTGATGTGGTTGAATCTGCACCTATTACCAGAGTTTCTGTATTAAATGGAAGGATATTTGATAGTGACTGAAACAAATAGAAATTGCTGGAAAAGTTCAGCAGGTCTGGCAACAAGTGTGCAGAGAAATCAGAGTTAATGGTTCAGGTCTAGTGATCCTCCCTCAGAATGTTTTTCGCTGTATAAGGGATCCTTTTGAAATTATTGTAACAAAGAGAAATAGAGAATAGTTCTGAGGACAGGTCACTGAATCCCAAACATTAAGTCTGATTTCGCTCCACAGATGTGACCAGGCCTGCTGAGCTTTCCCAGCAATTTCTGTTTTTGTTTCTGATTTCCAGCATCCCTAGTTCTTTCAATTTTTATTTGATAGTGACTACTTCAAACAACTATAAACATGACTGCACTTGGAGCATACATTGCCACGGCACTTCTATTTGTCGATAAGCCAAACAAAACCCAATTCCTAAGCTACTAAACTTAATTTTTTGTCATCCCTGAACACGACACTGTATGAGTATCCTTTCACATTATTGTAACAAATAGAAGTAAAGAACATTTATTTTGCACTGAAGCAATATTGTTGTATTGTAGTTCTTGAACTAATAGGATGAAAGCTCTAGACAGTGTACCAATTCTACTGTGTTGGCTGATTGAATTTGAAATCTATGAATGCACGTGGCATACCACTGAAAGTGAATGTAACAACTATTTTCATCAAAGCTGATTATTTTTTCAGCAACTTACAGTTGGGAAGAAAATCTGCCATCCCAATATTTTTTCCGCAGACCCACGGTGTGATTGACTGAAAACTACTGCCTTCTCAGAGAAAGTGAGGACTGCAGATGCTGGAGATCAGAGCTGAAAAATGTGATGCTAGAAAAGCGCAGCAGGTCAGGCAGCATCCAAGGAGCAGGAGAGTTGACGTTTCGGGCATGAGCCCTTCTTCAGGAATGAGGAAAGTGTGTCCAGCAGGCTAAGATAAAAGGTAGGGAGGAGGAACTTGGGGGAGGGACGTTGGAAATGCAATAGGTGGAAGGAAGTCAAGGTGAGGGTGATAGGCAAGAGTGGGGGTGGGGGCGGAGAGGTCAGGAAGAAGATTGCGGGTTAGGAAGGTGATGCTGAGTTCGAGGGATTTGACTGAGACAAGGTGGGGGGAGGGAAAATGAGGAAACTGGAGAAATTTGAGTTCATCCCTTGTGGTTAGAGGGTTCCTAGCGGAAGATGAGGCGCTCTTCCTCCAGCTGTCGTGTTGTTATGGTCTGGCGATGGAGGAGTCCAAGGACCTGCATGTCCTTGGTGGAGTGGGAGGGGGAGTTGAAGTGTTGAGCCACGGGGGTGGTTGGGTTGGTTGGTTCAGTTATCCCAGAGGTGTTCTCTGAAACATTCCGCAAGTAGGCGGCCTGTCTCCCCAATATAGAGGAGGCCACATTGGGTGCAGCGGATGCAGTAAATGATGCATGTGGAGATGCAGGTGAATTTGTGGTGGATATGGAAGGATCTCTTGCGGCCTTGGGGCAAAGTAGTGGGGGGGAGGTGTGAGCACAAGCTTTGCATTTCTTGCGGTTGCATGAGAAGGTGCCGGGAGTGGAGGTTGGGTTGGTGGGGGTTGTGGACCTGACGAGGGAGTCACGGAGGGAGTGGTCTTTTCAGAATGCTGATAGGGGAGGGGAGTGAAATATATCTCTGGTAGTGGGGTCCGTTTGGAGGTGACGGAAATGATGACGGATGATACGATGTTTATGGAGGTTAGTGGGGTGGTAGGTGAGAACAGGTGAGGTTCTGTCCTGGTGGTGATTGGAGGGGCGAGGCTCAAGGGCGGAGATGCGGGAAGTGGAGGAGATGCGGTGGAGGGCATCGTCAATCACATTTGGGGGGAAATTGCGATCTTTGAAGAAGGAAGCCATCTGGGTTGTTCGGTATTGGAACTGGTCCTCCTGGGAGCAGATGCGGCGGAGACGAAGAGTTGGGAATATGGGATGGCGTTTTTACAGGGGGCAGGGTGGGAGGAAGTGTAGAACAGGGGGCAGGGGGCAGGGTCAAACGTCAAAACACCGTCCCATATTCCCAATTCCTTCGTCCTATATGACTGGGCTCATTCCTTCATACCGGGTCAAGTATTTCCCTTCCTCAATTGGACTAGAGACATGCTTCAAGAAACCCTCCTGGACTCAACTAACACATTCTACCCCCACCCACACAAAAGCCCCTTTCCTTAAGGGAGTCCTTGTCAATTTCTAGAATGTTAAAATCACACATCACCACAACCCTGGTGTTTTCACATTTTTCCACTGACTCTCCATGGATATGTTCCTCTGTCTCCCACTGGCTGTTGGGAAGCCTGTAATACAAACCCGTTGAAAGGTTTGCAGCCCTCTTATTCCTGAGCTCTACCCATATGACCTCACTGGATAAGCCCTCCAAGATGTCCTCCCTCAGTAAACCTGTGCTATTCTCCCTAATCAATAATCCTCAACATCTTTTACATCCCTCTCTATTTTGTATGATAAAATATACAACATTAAGCTACCATTCTTTCCCTTCTTTGAACCAAGTAATAGCTACAATGTCATAGTTATATGCATGAATCCAAGTCCTAAATTCATCTGGTTAATGTGTCATGATCCTTGCATTAGAACAAATTCACTTCAGATCGCCAGTCCTGCAGTGTTCAGTAACCTCTTCCTGTCTGTTCTTCTACTTCATTGAGAATGCGCTGCTAGAAAAGAACAGCAGGTCAGGCAGCATCCGAAGAGCAAGAGACTTGATGTTTCAGGCAAAAGCCCTCCGTCAAGAATCAGGCTTGTAGTTCAGGGGGGCTGAGAGATAAATGGGAGGGATGTGGGGCTGGGGGAAGTGGGGGAATGTGATAAGTAGGTGAAGGTGGGAGGGGGGGAAGGTGATAGGAGGATGGAGCGGATAGGTGAAAAGGAAGATGGACAGGTCAAGAGGGTGGTGCCAAGTTGGAGGGTTGAGACTGCGATAATGTGCAGGGGAGGGGAAATGAGGAAACTGGTGAAATCCACATCAATTCCATGTACACCTCCCCCCTCACCTCTATCCCAGGCCACAAAGGATCCTTCCACATCTGACAGAGATTTACCTGTATTTCCACACACATCATCTACTCTATCCATTGCAACCGATCTGGTCTCCTTGACATTGGGGAGACAGGATGCCAACTTGCGGATTGTTTCAGAGAATATCTCTGGGACACCAGCGCCAACCAACCCCATCCCCCCAAACACTTTAACTCCCCCTCTCACCCCACCAAGGACAAGCAGGTCCTGGGCCTCCTCCATCACCAAACCCAAACCACCCGACACCTGGAGGAAGACCACCTCGTCTTCCACTTTGGGACCCTGTAACCACACAGGATTTCACCAGTTTCTTCATTTACTCTCGCTCCACCTTATCCCAGTCCCATGCCTCCAACTCAGCACCACCCTCTTGACCTGTCCATTTTCCTTCCCACCTACCCGCTCCACCCTATCACCTTTCCCTGCCACTTTCACCTACCTAACATATTTTCAGCTACATTTCCCCCCAGCCCAAGCCTTCTCCCATTTATCTCTCAGACCCCTGCCCCACAAGCCCCATTCCTGATAAAGAGCTTATGACTGAAACGTTGACTCTCTTACTCCTCAGACGCTACCTGACCTGCTGTGCTTTTCCAGCACCACAGTCGACTCTGATCTCCAGCATCTGCAGTCCTCCCTTTCTCCCACCCTGCTTTACAGCAAACCTCCCTGCCAGGAGATTGGTGCCTCTCCAATTTGCGTTCAATCCTTCCTTCTTGTTGAGGTCCCAATCGCCCTGGAGGACATTCCAATGATCCACATATTGGAAGCCCTCCCTCCATCCGACAGCCTTTTAGCAATGTTTTTCACTGCACTGTCTTCCTATTCCTCGCCTCACTGGCACATGGAGTAATCCAGAGATGTGAACCCCAGAGGGTTTGCCTATGTTATTCATACCAACCTGTACCACACTCTTTGGAAACTCAGAGTCCATGCTGTACATGGTCCAACTCATCCATGCCGACCAGATATCCTAACCTAATCTAGTCCCACTTGCCATCACCTTGGTCCATATCCCTCTGAACCCTTCTTATTCATGTACCCATTCCAGATGCATTTTAAATGCTGTAGTTGTACCAGACTCCGCCACTTCCTCTGGTAGCTCATTCCATACAAGCACCACCCTGTGTGTGAAAACGCTGCCCCTTAGGTCCCTTTTTTTATCTTTCCCCTCTCACCCTAAACCTATGCCCTCTCGTTCTGGACTCCCACACCCCAGGGAAAATACTTTGTCGACTGATCCCATCCATGCCCCCTCATGATTTTATAAACTTCTATAAGATCACCCCTCAGCCTCCGACACTCCAGTGAAAACAGCCCCAGCCTGCTCAGCCTCTCCCTATAGCTCAAATCCTCCAACCCTGGCAACATTCCTGCAAATCCTTTCTGAAATGTTTCAAGTTTTACAAATCCTTCCTACAGGAGGGAGACCAGAATTGCACACAATATTCCAAAAGTAGCCTAACCAATGTCCTGTACAGTTTCAACTCATTGCTCTTTTTGACAATGTTCTATGCCCACTCACAGACATCCTTGACCCTGGAACAAGGGAGGCCATGCACCGTCCTGGTCCCTTTTGCAGCCACAGAAATGTCTATAGAGACCCCTATTAGCACAGGTTTTCTGCACTTTGATCCTGCCTGTTGAACAACAGTGCCAGCTGTGGTAGCACTGTTCTGGCAGCTGCTGTCATTATCCCCTGATCGGGCCCTACCCATCACTCCACTCGTCTCCTCTCAATATCCAAAACGGTATACTTGTTGGAGATGGTTTAGCCACAGGGGTGTCCCAGTCTCCAAATGCCTGTCCCTTCCAGCTATCTGCCTGAACCTTGGTAGTGTCCACGACTCTAAAACACCTGTCTATGACGTTTTCCACCCACTTTCCTGAATGCCCTGAAGTGTGTCCCCAAACTGACCCATGTAATCTGACAGAAGCTACAATTGGACAGTTCCCACAGGTTTGGTTGGCATGACTATTCAAACTGTTTCTTATTTCCCACATTCGACATGATAAGCAAACTACCCAGTGCACTGCCATTTTAATCTTCACAACTATTTCATTGAAAATCAATGTCTATTAAAATTAACTTACAACAAACTAGATGGCCCTAGAGGTAGAATCTCATTAAAGAATCTGCAATTAATTCTCGAAATAGCAATTTAGGTCCCACTCTAAATCCCAGGACTGTACTGCTCCCCCACCAGCCTGACTCCCATTGCCCTTAAACCTGATGGGGAGGGAAAGGTGAATGGAGGTTTCAGGTAAGAACAAGGTGAGTCATCTGACCGTTACTGACCAATCAGGAGCCCTTCTGTCCAAAACGTTGCTTTGGCATTGTGACGTCACTCCCCCGCCTCCCAGGTCTGGCCCCGGAAGCTCCTTCTGCTGCCTCATTCCCTCAAGGTGTGTTCTCAAATCCGAGCCCGCTCCTTCGGGATTGATCTGCAAGCTCCCACCGTATCATGCCGGGTCACAGGAAGCCCTGACTGTGCTGGGTGTCGACAGTGTCGGTTAAATATTAATCTGCTCAACCTGTCACTGAGAGAGGTGTGAAAAAGGGGATAAATTGGAATCACCTTCTTCTGTGCTGTCGATCTCTACAACAATCATATAACCAGAAGGTAACAGACTGAGATCTTCATCAAGGTGCAAGAACAACTGACTGCAGATGCTGGAATCGGAACTGAAAACAACAAATGCTGGAGATCACAGCGGGTCAGATAGCATTCACAGAGGGAGAACAAGCTAATGTTTCGAATCTAGATGACTCTTCATCTTAATCAATACAGTTAAATTTTTTTTGGGGTCATTGCATTTTGATGTCAACACGATCATTTTGCTGTTATTAGAATGTAGTTTGCTTACATTTGTTGAATAGCAGCAGCAACAAAATTCCGCCAGCATTTTGATCAGCCTAACAATGGTACATATTCTTTTGTTTAGCTTGTGAACAAATGCAAAATTATGACGGACGGAGTAAATGTGGGACAAATACAATGTACTTCAATGAAAGGAAGACATGGAAAAGGTAAAGTTCAAAGATCAGCTGTGTTACTGGCAATATTCCATGATAAGTATCAGACACTCCAGGATAGAAAGTTAAATTTCAGGAAAGGCTGAGAAGTAACTGTGGCTATCAGAATGGGGAGCAGCATGGCAGGCATCTCAGGAGACTGCATAGCCTGAGCACAACTTGCAGATGAATGGTATTTGGTGCTTGGCCACTGGGCAGACCACCTATGAACAAAAACAATTGTTTTATCCCCTCATACATGATCTGTGGCAGCAGGAGAGATCATCTAGGCTCACGATCCTGCTACATGGAAACACGGAATTCAGTTTACTGAACCAGCTCATAACATCAATTGGATGGTCAGGCTGGTTGTAAACAGGTGTTGGCAGTGTGGCTGTGGAGTGAAGTAACTATCTGTCCTTCTGTGGTTCCATTCAAGCCCAGGTTTCCTTGGAGATGGGGCGCAGAATGTCCATCTCAATGCCTTTAGAGGGATGGAACACCACAGAGGCATACAGTGCTTTATTTCCAAACCAACTCCATTTCGATTTTATCCCTTCCCTCTCTTCCTACTACGTCCCCTGCCATGTTTATATTTGGTATTGCATTGCCCAAAAAAGGCTGTGCTTGTAAATCATCAATTGGATGGAAAAACATGAGGTTTTACTGGTGGTGGCTACTTGTTATACAAAAAAACAACAAAAGAAGTTGCAGTGGGAAAGAACTCATTTTTGTCTGATAACATTTCTGGGTAGAAACATATACTAATAAAATACAGCAATGTAGAGCTCCTATGGTGCAGGGTTAGAATTCTTAAGTATGTTCAAGTTCAGCCTGCTACCCTAAATGTGTAATATCTCTGGGCAGAGTGATTAGAAATAACTAATGAGAACTGAAACAATTTAGGTTTTTGACTCTATCATGTAGGAGGAGTAAGAGACCATTCATCCTTGTGAAATTGCTACATAGAGACAGGAAGAGTCTGCAAGTAAAATTGCACAATTATTTATTGCAAATTAATATTTTGTATCAATGGTTGAAAGTAGGCTTTCGGTGTGATATTTCTTTAACTTTTTACATCAGATTTTTTAATTGCATGTTTTGTTCACTTTCTTCTGACAGACAATGATGGAAAAGGAATTAGTCAATTGCTGAATAGTTACAGCGACAGGGAGTTAAACCTGATGACCCGATTCTACTGTGAGAGATTGGAGGATGCAATATTAGACTTGGTGGAGAGCATTGCCCTGACATTAACAGCAACTGATTCATTGAGCAATGGAAATTAGGCTGTAAGTTATATTATGGAATTTTTCCATTATTCTATTATTAATCAGTAAAATGATTGAAGTGGGCATGTAATTGAAGGAACCTTTGGAAATTTAAGGAAAAATAACTAGGTTGTGCATCTCATTAATGATATGAAAAACAATAAAAGTAAGGGTCAGGGGTACAAAAATAAAAATGCACCAGAAAATAGTGTCAGAGTACTGAAACGATATTTTTTTCAAAGAAAAGAAAATAATGAAAAGTTGTTTACTTGAAGGACTGATAACAAACTGAGAGCAAAGTAGAAATTAGTGAGGTGGGCCCATGGCTTAGTGGTTAGTGGATGAAATCATGTGATGATGAAAACCACATGTTAGAGAATGTCAGGATACCAGATCAGTTTTAGTGAGATGGAAGAAATGCCATGATGAATATTTCACTGGGAAGAATAGCTTGTGTGTGCTCTGCAAGCAACAAGATCTTAGCAGAGAGCACAAATAAAAATACCATGGTGGGGAGGGATTGGTGTCAGCGGTTTTAAGGGAGACGCTGGAATACCCAGTGAGTTCAGTTTCCAAATCGATTATGATGGAATTCTTCAGTTTATGTTATATGCAGCTTTTGGTCTAAGCCCTAACACTATGGTCATTGTGTCATTCAGAGCTGAAAGAGCTAAGTTTGGCTCGACCTAGAAATAAGTGAAACATTGTCACCGGGTAGCACGGTGGTTCAGTGGTTAGTACTGCTGCCTCACAGCACCAGGGTCCCAGGTTCGATTCCAGCCTCAGGCAACTGTCTGTGTGGAGTTTGCGCATTTCTCCCAGTGTCTGTGTGTGTTTCCTCCGTGTGCTCTGATTTCCTCCCACAGTCCAAAGATGTGTCAGTCAGGTGAGTTGGCCATGTTAAATTGCCCATAGGTTAGATGCGTTAGTCAGAGGGAAATGGGTCTGGGTGGGTTACTCTTCGAAGGGCCTGTTTCCACACTGTAGGAAATTTTAAAAAAATAAGAAATGTGTTGTCAAGTTTTAAACAGTACACCTCATGAAGTTCAAGTTCAAGAGCCAGTAAGGTGCCACTCATGTCATTGAGGCAGGTAATGTTGAGGGACTCTTGAAGAAGTGTCCTGTCCAGATCATTGAAAGTGAGGAATTACAACCCCTTGTGAAGTTTTCTTGACTTGGTAGAGTTCCATGTTATTCACGTCCGGTGAGTTTAGCTGAGAAATCTCGGGACACTGTTCTAATTACTTTTGCTAATCAATGTGCTCCATAGTATGTTCTATCAAAGTCTGTTCCCATATTTGCCTCTTGTTAATTCTGGATGTTGAATATAAACTGTGTATAAATTCTGGCCCACTATCATAAACGTATTAAGTAAAATTTGTTGCTGCTTGTTGCTGGAGAATTATTCAGCATTTTTCACTGACTAAGTTCCTTGAACTCACTGTGTCTACTTTTCAGATGAAGGTAATTGGTCTCTAGTCAAATCATAATATAGATTTTCCACGTGCTCATGTGTCACATTGTAAAACATACAAAATAAACTTGTAAATGTGACTTGACATTAACATGCAGAGTTCATTCAAAATGGTTTCTTACAACTACAAAATATTTTTAAACAAAACAAAAACAAGTTACATGTAATGAATACAGTAAATAGTTTTGTCATACTGAATATCCCTGTCACCAGGAATGACCACAGCTTGAAGAAGGGAAGAGCCTTTCATCTTTGGACAGATGACATACATTTACAAAAGTATATCATACCAGGATAATGACATCAAAGTGAAATATAATAACATGCAAATTTATCATTTCATGAAGTTTCCTCCCCAGTGGCTCGGTGAGCATTTGCATTGTGACATTAATTATTCTTGCCAAGTTGGGGATGACATGCTTTCATGAAGCATTGCACTCGATTTGATGTGATCTCGCTGAATTCTCGATAGGATTGGGATCCAGGATTATTAAACAGCTGCAGTGAATGAAAGGTAGAATATTTCCAAGTCCAGATTGTTTGTAGATTGAATATCAGGGTGTGGGTTTGGTATGATAGGAATATAAAGATACAGAATAAAGAAAATTCAGTGCAGCATGTCTGCACTAACCAGAAAGAAATTGAAAAAGAAAATTCGCCCAATTTAGTTTTAAGGAAGAGAAATTGAGACTGCAGATGCTGGAGGTCAGAATCTGGCACTGGAAAAGCACAGCAGGTCAGGCAGCATCCGAGGAGCAGGAGAGTCGACGTTTCGGGCGCAAGCTCTTCATCAGGAATGGGGGTGGCCCAAGGGGACTGAGAGGTAGGGTTGGGCTGGAGGGGGAAGGTAGCTGGGAATGCAATAGGTAGATAAAGGAGAAGGTGATAGATCAGAGAGGAGGGTGGAGCAGATTGGTGGGAAGTAAATGGACAGGTAGGACAGTTCAAGAGGGCAGTGCTGAGTTGGAAGGTTGGATCGAGGAGAAGGTGGGGGAAGGGGAAATAAGGAAAATGGTGAAACTCATATTGATTCTGGGTGTTTGGAGGGTCCCAAGACAGAAGATGAGACATTCTTCCTCCAGATGTCAGGTGGTTAGGGTTTGGTGGTGGAGGCGGCCCAGGACTTGCATATCCTTGGCGGAGTGGATCACGTTGACACAAGTAGGGAGGATGTGTTGGGTAGGCTAGAGGTTATTAAGGTGGACAAATCCCCAGGACCAGATGGGATCTATCCTAGGTTGCTGAGGGAGGCGAGAGAGGAAATACCTGGGGCCTGGCAGATATCTTTGTGGCATCCTTAAATACAGGTGACGTGCCGGAGGACTGGAAGGTTGCTCATGTTGTTCCCCTTTACAAGAAATGTAGTAGGGATATTGCGGGTAACTACAGACCAGTGAGCCTGGCGTCGGTGGTGGGAAAGTTGCTGGAGAAGGTACTGAGGATTAGGATCTATTTATATTTGGAAAATAATGGGCTTATCAGTGATAAACAACATGGTTTCGTGCAGGGGAGATCATGCCTTACCAACTTATTAGAGTTCTTTGAGGAAGTGACCAAGTTGATAGATGAAGGAAGGGCTGTTGATGTCATATGCATGCACTTTAGTAAGACATTTGATAAGGTTCCCCATTGTAGACTAATGGAGAAATTTAAGTCATATGGTGTGCAGAGTGTTCTAGCTAGGTGGTTAAAGAACTGGTTGAGCAACAGGAGACAGTAGTAGTTGGAGGGAGTTTCTCGAAATGGAGAAAGGTGACCAGTGGTGGTCCACAGGGGTCAGTGTTGGGGCCACTGTTGTTTGTGATATACATAAATGATCTGGAAGAGGACACTGTTAGTATGATCAGCACATTTGCAGATGACACGAAGATTGGTAGAGTAGTAGAAAGCATAAGAGACTGTCAGACAATACAGGAGGGTATAGATAGACTGGAAAGTTGGGCGGAAAAGTGGCAGATGGAGTTCAGTTCAGACAAACGTGAGGTGATGTATTTAGGCGAGACTAATTCAAGAGCGAATTATACAATGAACGGAAGAACCTTGGGAAAAGTTGATGAGCAGAGAGATCTGGGAGTGCAGGTCCATTGTAACCTGAAATTTGCTGCACAGGTGGATAGACTAGTCAAGAAGACCAGTATGCTTGCCTTCATTGGACAGGGTATTGAATATAAGAGCTGGCAAGTCATGTTAAAATTGTACAAGACATTGGTTCTTTATGCAGCCCAGTGGCCTAATAGATAAGGCACTGACCTCCTAAGCCAGGGGTTGTGGGTTCAAGTCCTATCTGGGGTGTCTGTCTCTTCCTTGTGTGTCTTTGGACCGCAGATTCCCCCCAGACGTGATCGACGATACCCTCCACCGCATCAGCTCCACTTCCCGCTCCTCCGCCCTTGAGCCCCGCTCCTCCAACCGCCACCAAGACAGAACCCCACTGGTTCTCACCTACCACCCCACCAACCTCCGTATACAACGTATCATCCACCGTCATTTCCGCCACCTCCAAACGGACCCCACCACCAAGGATATATTTCCCTCCCCTCCCCTATCAGCGTTCTGCAAAGACCACTCCCTTTGTGACTCCCTCGTCAGGTCCACACCCCCACCTCCACTCCCGGCACCTTCCCCTGCAACCGCAGGAAATGTAAACTTGCGCCCACACCTCCTCCCTCACTTCCCTCCAAGGCCCCAAGGGATCCTTCCATATCCGCCACAAGTTCACCTGTACCTCCACACACATCATCTATTGCATCCGCTGCACCCGATGTGGCCTCCTCTATATTGGGGAGACGGGCCGCTTACTTGCGGAACGCTTCAGAGAACACCTCTGGGACGCCCGGACCAACCAACCCAACCACCCCGTGGCTCAACACTTTCACTCTCCCTCCCACTACACCAAGGACATGCAGGTCCTTGGACTCCTCCACCGGCAGAACATAACAACATGATGGCTGGAGGAGGAGCGCCTCATCTTCCGCCTGGGAACCCTCCAACCACAAGGAATGAACTCAGATTTCTCCAGTTTCCTCATTTCCCCTCCCCCCACCTTGTCTCAGTCGGTTCCCTCAACTCAGCACCGCCCTCCTAACCTGCAATTTTCTTCCTGACCTCTCTGCCCCCACCCCACTCCGGCCTATCACCCTCACCTTGACCTCCTTCCACCTATCACATCTCCATCGCCTCTCCCCCCAAGTCCCTCCTCCCTACCTTTTATCTTAGCCTGCTTGGCAGACTCTCCTCATTCCTGATGAAGGGCATATGCCCGAAACATCGAATTTCCTATTCCTTGGATGCTGCCTAACCTGCTGTGCTTTAACCAGCAACACATTTTCAGCTGTGATCTCCAGCATCTGCAGACCTCATTTTTTACCCGAAGACATTGGTTCAGCCACATTTAGAGAATCGACGTTTTGGGCATGAGCCCTTCTTCAGGAATTCCTGAATTACTCAATTGACTTCAATTATTCGAGTTTCATGATGCTATCAGAACTAGTTACCCAAATTGCCCCAAATACCATAATGACTGTTGATATCCTTTCAATTCTTACTGCAATAATTCCTGAAGAAGGGCTCATGTCCGAAATGTCGATTCTCCTGCTCTTTGGAAGCTGCCTGACCTGCTGTGCTTTTCCAGCAACACATTTTCAGCTCTGATCTCCAGCATCTGCAGTCTTCACTTTCTCCTCGGCCACATTTAGAATACTGTGTACAGTTCTGGTTGCCACATTACCAAAAGGATATGGATGCTTTGGAGAGGGTGCAGAGAAAGTTTGAGAATGTTGTCTGGTCCGGAAGGTGCTAGCTGTGAAGGGAGGAACTCATTAGAAAAAAGGAGATTGCGGGGGGCCTGATTGAGGTTTACAAAATCATAAAGGGTATAGACAGGGTGGATAGAGATAAGCGTTTACCCAGGGTGAAGGATTCAATAACAAGAGGTCATGCTTTCAAGGTGAGAGGTGGAAGGGCAAGTACTTCACACAGAGGGTGGTGGGTGTCTGGAGCGCGTTGCCAGCAGAGGTGGTAGAGGCAGGCACAGTAGATTTATTTAAGATGAGTCTGGACAGATGGATGAGTAGGTGGGTAGCAGAGGGATACAGATACTTAGGAATTGGGCGACAGGTTTAGACAGTACATTTGGATCGGCTTAGGCTTGGAGGGCCGAAGGGCCTGTTCCTGGACTGTAAATTCTCTTTGTACTTTGTAAGCACACGCGTTGATAAGGCAACACTTCATGCAGTTGCAGTGATGTTAATGTTGTGTCTGTTGGTGAGCTGAAGGATATTTATGACTTCAATTATTAGAGTTTCATGATGTTATCAGAACTAATTACCCAAATTGCCCCAAATACCATAATGACCGTTGATATCCTTTCAATTCTTACTGCAATAAAATCCTGGCAATTGAAAAGTTTGTCATGTTTCCTACAAAATCTATAATTTATTGTTTTGGATTTCCTTTTTGTTTCTTTGGATATAGCAGTGAAACCAGTCCACTTTTAATGTAGGAATTCATTGAAGGTGTTGTGCTTCTAGCATCAAAGGCAATGCACAACAAACTATTAAAGTGACAACATGGATCTCATGTTCACATCATAGTTCAAGTGTTATGGTTTCAAACCCAAATCCCAAAACTTCCACTTCCAATATTGTAGAGTTCGGTTTTGTTTATCACATGACTTGTTAACTGCAAGTTTCATGTGATATCAAATAGATTCCTCTATTCCTGATGAAGGATTTTTGCCCAAAACATCGATTTTCCTGCTTCTCGGATGCTGCCTGAACTGCTGTGCTTTTCCAGCACCACTCTAATCTAGAATCTGGTTTCCAGCACCTGCAGCCCTTGTTTTTGCCTACTACTAATGTCTCCCTCATAGTACTGCTTCACAAATGGAGGCAAGGTCTCATCAGTGTGCTGAGATGAATATTCTTCACCAATCGAACATCATTAATGTAACAGCTTTTCACAATTACGACACTGCTGTTTATCATTTTCTCTCTTTCATTGTTTTCCTTTCTATTTCTTCTTTTTCTTGTTTCTTTCTGGTTTATTCCATCGTCCTTCCTTTGTTTGTTTCTTTCCCATCTTTCTTTTTCCCTCATTTCCTCCATCAATTCATTCTTCCATTCCGTTCCTTCATCTATTGTTTCCCTTTTCCCGTTTCCCTTTCTATTTTGCCTGTTCTTCTCTTTTATTCCAGTATATCCGTAATCTGTCAGAGCATCAACAGAGAAAGGAAGCAACAAAACATCTTCTGAACACAGTGACCAAAACCAATGGCTCCACAGAACGAATATTTTGGGAAACATTGGTGAAAATGCAAGAATCAAAGCCAAAACTGAAACTCATTCTGAAAGAAATTCAGAGCAGAGGTATTGTATAGTCCAAGTATTTCTAGCAATCAAACATGGTTGCCTCTTTAATGGGTGAGGCTGCCACACACTACTAATGAAATGAAACATCTTTCCCAGGTTTTGACTTGCTTTATAATGCACGCATCGGAGATATGGAAGGAGAGCTATTAGATCACCTCAAAGGTAAGTCAAAATAAAAGTAATCGTTAATCATAAAAACGTACTGCATTAATTAAGTTCTAAGATTTTATTTGTGTCTCACATTTTATCACTGAAAAGAAACAAACCCTCCAAATTGTTACCATGAACTGTTTCTATAAAATGCAATCAAAAAGTTACAACACAAAGCAAATGAACTGGAACTTGGGCATGGACAGTGTTCCATCTGCCACAAATTATATGCCACATGTGTGATATTGAGCTTTGTTGGAAATTGTTGAATGCTCATTTGGATTTTCCCAGCTGCTCTGGAGCAGACTGAGCCCAACTTTCCAGTTTTAGATGCTGAACCATAAAGTCACATTCAGTTTTGCAAGTCAGTTGGCTTCAAAATCTTCCCTGGTACTTTCTCAGGCTATTATTTCTTTTCCCTTCATTCACATCAGGATCTGAAAAGAAGCCTTGCTTTTACTGTCAATACTAGGCCTTAGGATGCCTTTATGCAAATATAAATCTCAATATCGCCAGAGTGTCGGAGTCTACAATGTCGGTATTGAGCTGGAGTCCCATAGAGCTCCAGAATCAAATACATGACAGACTGAGGAAATATGATGTCATTTATAGGATCACAATTGGTTCTAGACTAGTTACTGATGAAGTCTGATCTGTTGAATACAGAAGTTAGAGTGTGGTCCCATAGTGTGGACAGACTGAACTGATATGTATGTACTGGTTGAAGAAGGTCTTGATTCATATGTCGGCTCCATCCTGGGCAATGACTTGAAACACACATTGACCTAAAGAAGTTGAGGATATGGGTCACGTACAGAAACAGAATCTTTAAACATCCAAGTGTCATATTTCTACCGACTGCATATGTACTCGAGTTCAACATGTATCAGATTGCACGCATGTTGTTTGGACATTGAATGAAGGCACAAATAGAGCTACAATGATATTCGCTTGACCTAATTGATCAACCAGGACTCGATAAGGAATTGTTTTTCAATAAGTCACATATCCCAGAAACACATTTCTACACACAGTGCTGAAATATTGGATTTGTGAAGAGCGGATATTTGCTGAAATCTTACTGACATAGAGTGGCTGTGTCAAAGACTGTACTCCATTGTCTGGCTAGGCAATTAGTTGACTTGGAAACATGTTGAGGGTCATATCGAGATAAGATTTGCTTCATCTATGTCTCGGACTTGTTAAAACATGAAATCAAATATGGGGTCAAGCTGGGTATAGGTAGATTCATATGAAGATTCAGAATAGATAGGGAGTCCATTCACATACAATCTTAGACTGTACAATGAGAGGCTTCAGCTTTTGCACTGAAATGGACAATGAGTTGATAAAATTGGTGGAAGATCCCAATGTGATCCTTATACTTCGACAGTGTTATTTTATAATTATGGTTCACATAGCACATTTAATTGTATCACTGGTTTGTCATCCTGTTCCCAACATTAAGTATTGAAAAAGGTGAGTGTTATGCACAGTCCCTCTTCAGCCAGTGGGCCATATGTTTACATTAGGTATAAATTGTCTGAGATTGAAGCAGACATTAATCTTATAAACACTCTGTTGTCCCCAGTGGAGATAGTATCAAACAAAACAAAAATGAATACAGTAAATAATAGGATCAGTACCCTTATTTAGAAAAGATAATTGAAGATATCTGGATGAAACCTGAATATCTTCTCTTGGTTTTTGATGGATTAGATGAGTACAAACACCAGATTGATTTCACTGGCCGCGTGGCTGGTGATGTCTCTGCGAATCACTGTGTTGCGCCTGACTGCAGATGTGAAGTTTTTGAAATGGTGCACTCCCTGGTACAGCAACAGCTGCTCAGAGGTTGTTCTGTGCTGGTGACCAGCCGGCCGACTGCCCTTGACTCATTGGAAAAGGCCAACGTCAACCTTTGGGCTGAGATCCTGGGTTTCTTGCTGATGAAAGAAAAGAATTTTTCAGAAAGTTTTTTGGCAGTGAGCAACTCGCTACCAATGTCTTCAAACACGTCGAGGAGAATGAGATCCTGTACACCATGTGCTACAACCCTTCATATTGCTGGATCATTTGCTCAACCTTAGGCCCGCTCTTTACACAGCTGAAATGCAAGCAACCTCTTCCCAAAACTATCACTCAACTTTTCTCCATCTACCTTTCCAATCTCTTGGACAACCATAAGCGAGATGTTGAGGACCAGCGGATGGTTTTACAGCGACTCGGGGAGTTGGCTTACCAGGGAGTTTCGAAAAGGAGAATTGTTTTTAATGAGAATCACTTCATTCAGCATCAGCTGGAGTCCAGCAAATTCATTTCAGGATTCATGATGGAGATCTTGGAAAGGGATGACACAGCTAAAAACATTGTGTACACATTTCTCCACCTTACCATCCAGGAATTCTTGGCCGCCCTGGCTCAGTATTTGAGTCCAAAGCATCAGAATGTGGTAGAAATGCTTCACTGTGCTTTTAAGAAGGATGATGGTCGGTTTGAGATTTTTATTCGATTTTTAGTTGGTCTTTCAACACCAACTTCATCCCGAAATCTGGAACCATTCCTGGGTCCGCTGTCTCATCACACGACCTGTCAGGTGATAGACTGGCTGCAGGCCAATGTTCAGGCAGAAATCAAAAACATGGACAGAGTCACTGGAAAGAGGAAACTGCTGAATATATTCCATTATTTGTCAGAGTCTCAGAATAGAGCTTTAGTTCAGAAGACCATTGGATCTGTGGAACGCTTGAACTTTGGGGATTCCAATCCAAAGAATGCACTGAGATTGAACCCAATGGACTGTTTTGTAATGTCTCATGTTGTACAACTTTGTGAATCAGTGATGGAGTTGAATTTGGAGAAATGTTATATTCAGGAGGAGGGATCAAACGATTAGCCCCTGCAATTCACAAGTGCAAAGTTCTAAGGTATGTATTGATCCAGGTGAAATTAGATAACATGTCGGTAATGACCCATTGATTTTCTCTTTTAAATTTCACCTGATATGAATTTCATAGGATCATAGAATCTCTACAGAGCAGAAAACGGTCATTTGGACCATCAACAACCCTCTGAAGTGCATCCCATCCAGACCCCTCCCCTATCCCTGCATTTACCAAGGGACATGAAAGACTACAGAAAAGGTTTAGAAGGAGGTTGCCAGGGTTGGAGCGTTTGACCTATAAGGAGAGGCTGAATGGACTGGGACTGTTTTCCCTGGAGCATTGAAGGCTGAGGGTGACCTTATAGAGTTTATAAAGTCATGAGGAACATGTTTAGGGTAAACAGGCAAGGTCTTTTCCTTGGGATCTGGGAGTGAGAGGGGAAAGATTTAAAAGGGACTTAAGGGGCAACTTCTTCACACAAAGGATGGTGTGCGTATGGAATGAGCTGCCAGAGGAAGTGGTGGAGGCTGGTGCAATTACAACATTTAAAAGGCATCTGGATGGGTATATGAATAGGAATCACTTAGAGGGATATGGGCCAAATGCTGGCAAATTTGATTAGATTAATTAAGGATATCTGGTCAGCATGGACGAGTTGGACCAAAGGGTCTGTTTCCTTGTTGTACATCTCTATGACTCTATAACCCATCTCGTCTGCAAATCCCTGGACACGATGGGCAATTTAGCACGATCAGTCCATTTAACCTGCACATGGTTGACTGTGGGAGGAAACCGGAGTACCCAGAGGCAACCCATGCAGACACTGGGCGAATGTACAAACTCCACACAGACAGTCACCCAGGGGTGGAATCAAACCCAGATCCCTGGTGCTGTGAGGAAACAGTGCTAACTGTTGAGCCACTTGTCACTATAGTAGCTGAATCACAATTACTATTCATTTTTTTTTTGAGAGTCAATTTATTTTTAACGCTACTACTACATTGACCTTGATACTGAATGCTCTAACTAAAACAAAAACAAGCACCAGGCTAACTTAGTTGGTCTTACACTGTGAGACATTCAAAGCCACAAGGAGTCTGGCAGTCTTTAACTAGTGCTATGACAAGGAAACAAAGAACCGAGCCAAATCACCGTACCTCTGTGTTCACAACAGAGTAAAATTAAAACCTTCAAAGATTTTAGCCTCAACAATTCCTAACCAGACTTTATAACCAATCACAGACTCTGTTTATAATGAAACCTAGACGGTAGGTTAATAACTGAAACAACAAAAAAAAGCAATTTATTACCAATATAGGAACTTTAGCAGAGCAAAATTAAACAACAAAGTTTGAAACCAGTAACCTTGTTTTCAGGGCAATTCACACAAAAGACAGACAGACAGACAAATAAACACAGTGAAGGGATAATTAAAACTAAGTAACAAAACTGGCCAGATTAAGTGGTTTTCATATCTTATTCTCAATGTATATTGATAGTTTCTTTGTTAATTTTCTGAAGATATAGATCTGTGCCACCTTTGAATTCACTCTGAGGACTGAAATTCTGAAATTAAGTGGAAGGTTAGGCAGGGAGCATTTACATCTTCATGCTGTAACGTCAATAGCCAAGTTCATTCTCTCAAAAGCACAGTCCCAAAAACCAACTTAAACCGTGATCTATGCCTATGTTTGAACATCTCGTTCTCTCCCAGAAACAAATGGAAATTGCTGTTCTGAGGAAAGCTCATTGGACGAAATATATGTATCCACAGATACTGCCAGACCTGCTGCGCTTTTCCCTCAATTTTTGTTTTTGTTTCTTATGTCCAGTATCCACAGTTCTTTTGATTTTATGTTCTATCCCAGGCTGGTTCGCAGCCTCCGCAATTGCCGCCCAGACAACCGCCTCCACGATCGCCAGGAAGACCATCACCGACGGATTCGCGACCCCCGCGACTATCGGGAATAACAGGGCTTTTTTCGTCGCCACAGCCATTTCTGCCCCTTGGGTTGCCGTCGCCGCAGCCACTTCCGCCCCCAGTGACATCACGAACCTGCACGACCACAACGCCTCATGTGTCTCCGCCCTAACGCCGATCTCCGTCACAACACGTAACCCCGCCCCCACGCCAACCTCTGTCACCATGCCTAACCCCATCCCCACGCCGATCTCTGACCCCGCCCCTGCGCCTAACCCCACCCCCACTCCCAGCTCCAGTCCCACAGCAGGTCCTAGCTCCCAGCCCTGCCGTGTTTTCACTATCCCTCCAGACCTCCCCCTCTCTGAGGATGAAAGATCAGTCCTCAGCAGAGGCCTCACTTTCATTCCCCTATGCCCTCGGATTAACGAGTTCAACACGCGGTGAGACATTGAATAATTCTTCCGCCGCCTTCGCCTCCATGCCTACTTTTTCAACCAAGACTCTCACCTACCCTCTGACGACCCCTTCTCCCACCTCCAACATGCCCCATCCACCTGGACACCCCGTGCTGGCCTCTTACCTACCCTCAACCTCTTTATAGCCAACTGCCGCCGCGACATTAACTGCCTCAACCTGTCCATCCCTCTTACCCACTCCAACCTCTCACCCTCGGAACGTGCAGCCCTCCACTCCCTCCGCTCCAACCCCAACCTCACCATCAAGCCAACAGACAAGGTTGGCGCGGTAGTAGTTTGGCGCACCGACCTTTATACCGCTGAGGCCAAACGCCAGCTCGCGGACACCTCCTCCTACTGCCCCCTTGACCATGACCCCACCTCCCACCAAACCATCTTCTCCCAGACCATCCATAACCTCATCACCTCAGGGGATCTCCGTCCACCGCCTCCAACCTCATAGTCCCACAACCCCGCACCGCCCGTTTCTACCTCCTGCCCAAAATCCACAAACCTGACTGCCCCGGCCGACCCACTGTCTCAGCCTGCTCCTGCCCCACCGAACTCATCTCTGCATACCTTGACACAGTCCTGTCCCCCTTAGTCCAAGAACTCCCCACCTACGTTCGGGACACCACCCATGCCCTCCACCTCCTCCATGACTTTCACTTCCCCAGTCCCCAACGCCTTATCTTCACAATGGACATCAAGTCCCTGTACACCTCCATCCCCCATCACGAAGGACTCAAAGCTCTCCGCTTCTTAGTTTCCCACCGTACCAACCAGTACCCTTCCACTGACACCCTCCTTCAACTAACTGAACTGGTCCTCACCCTGAACAGCTTCTCTTTCCAGTCCTCCCACTTCCTCTAAATCAAAGGAGTTGCCATGGGCACCCGTATGGGCCCCAGCTATGCCTGCCTCTTTGTAGGATATGTGGAATAGTCCATCTTCCGCAACTACACTGGCACCACCTCCCACCTTTTCCTCTGCTACATTGATGACTGTATCGGCGCTGCCTCATGCTCCCACGAGGAGGTTGAACAGTTCATCCACTTTACCAACACCTTCCACCCCGACATCAAATTCACCTGGACCGTCTCAGACTCCTCCCTCCCCTTCCTAGATCTTTCCATTTCTATCTTGGGCGACCGAATCAACACGGACATCTACTATAAACCGACTGACTCCCACAGCTACCTAGACTATACCTCCTCCCACCCTGCCCCCTGTAAAAACGCCATCCCATATTCCCAATTCGTTCGTCTCCGCCGCATCTGCTCCCAGGAGGACCAGTTCCAATACCGTACAGCCCAGATGACCGCAGATTCCCCCCAGACATGATTGACGATGCTCTCCACCGCATCTCCTCCACTTCCCGCTCCTCCGCCCTTGAGCCCCGCCCCTCCAAACGCCACCAAGACAGAACCCCACTGGTTTTCACCTACCACCCCAACCTCCATATACACCGTATCATCCGCCGTCATTTCTGCCACCTCCAAACGGACCCCACCACCAGGGATATATTTCCCTCCCATCCCCTATCAGCGTTCCGAAAAGACCACTCCCTCCGTGACTCCCTCCTCAGGTCCACACCCCCCACCAAACCAATCTCCACTCCCGGCTCCTTCCCTGCAACCGCAAGAAATGCAAAACTTGCGCCCACACCTCCTCCCTTACTTCTCTCCAAGACCCCAAGGGATCCTTCCATATCTGCCACAAATTCACCTGCACCTCCACACACATCATTTATTGCATCCGCTGCAGCCGATGTGGCTTCCGCTATATTGGGGAGACAGGCCACCTACTTACGTAACGTTTCAGAGAACACCTCTGGGACACCCGGACCAACCAACCCAACCACCCCGTGGCTCAACACTTCAACTCCCCCTCCCACTCCACCAAGGACATGCAGGTCCTTGGACTCCTCCATCGCCAGACTATAATAACACGACAGCTGGAGGAAGAGTGCCTCATCTTCCGCCTGGGAACCCTCCAACCACAAGGGATGAACTCAGATTTCTCCAGTTTCCTCATTTCCCCTCCCCCCCCACCTTGATTCATTCAAATCCCTCGAACTCCGCACCGCCTTCCTAACCTGCAATCTTCTTCCTGACCTCTCCGCCCCCACCCCACTACGACCTATCACCCTCACTTTGACCTCCTTCCACCTATCACATCTCCACCGCCCCTCCCCCAAGTCCCTTCTCCTTACCTTTTATCTTAGTCTGCTGGACACACTTTCCTCATTCCTGATGAAGGGCTTATGCCCGAGACGTCGAATTTCCTGTTCCTTGGATGCTGCCTGACCTGCTGCGCTTTTCCAGCAACACATTTTCAGCTCTTGTTCACAACAGTTCCCAGGTACTGGCCTGATCAATTCCCAAACATCTCTTATCTGGTTCAATGTGCTGCTCTCCCACTGTGCTGAAATACCTACAGGATCCTACTGATCAAGAGCTAACCTGCCATTAACTGTGAGGCCCCGCCTCACGAACAAACAGCAGCTTGTTTGTTTGTTTTGTTGAAACACAAGTTGCTGTTCACAATCCAAAGATCATTTCCAGCTCATTGCAGGTCACAGCTACAAATCAAAATTGATAAAATAATAAATAAAACTAAAAGAAAAGTTGACGAAGGTTCAAACACTAATCCTAAGAGGCCCTCAATTAAATGAACATACCTGGTGTGTGACTGAACACAGTTCACTGACAGAGAATAGCAATGGAGATCAGGTGGCAAATCAAACTGTTGAACCCAACCTCTGTCACCAATTGTGTGCCATTGCAGAGATGAATATCATCCTTTGTAGTTTACTTTTACAAACGAAAGCTAATCTAATATTGTATTTGACCCAACCATTCACTAGATAAATGGAAAGTGAATGCTGCACCCAGTTCAATGCAGAATACATTGCTAACACAGCAAGGCTGCCATTCATGTATCTGAAACTGTTACGTGTGAGTGTCAGGATGGGTTTGAAATAGAGGTTCAACAGTCTGTGATTTACACGAGACATGATCTGCCCTTTGTGGTAGCACAAAATTCACCATTCACCTCAGCAGCAGGGAGATTGGGCAGCTCATCGCCACATATTTTACATGACTGTTGGGATGAACTATTATCCGTTCTGAAACTGAAAACATGGCTTGTGTTTTGTTAAATACATCAGAGAAGCAGGAATTTATTGATTGATTGATGTCTATAAGTCTTTTTCTTCGTGTTATCCAAACAGGGCAATAGTGCCTCACAATTAACCATTTCTTTTACTCTTTGCTGGATCACATATGGATGAGTTCAATGGAATATAATTGCACAAATGTTTAAAAAAACATTTTAAAAAATTGAATATAAGCCAATCAATTTTCTATCTTGCGTCCAACCAGTCTATGCTGAACGTAATCCCAAACTAAACTTGTCCCACCTGCCTGCTCCAGGCCCATATCCCTCCGAACCTTTCCTTCTCATGTATTTATCAAAATATCTTTTAGAGTCATAGGGTCATAGAGATGTACAGCACGGAAACAGACCTTTCGGTCCAACCTGTCCACACCGACCAGATATCCCAACCCAATCTAGTCCCACCTGCCAGCACCCGGCCCATATCCCTCCAAACCCTCCCTATTCATATACCCGTCCAAATGCCTCTTAAATGTTGCAATTGTCCTCGTCTCCACCACATCCTTTGGCTACACGTACCACCCTCTGCATGAAAAAGTCGCCCTTTAGGTCTCTTTTATATCTTTCCCTTCTCACCCTAAACCTATGCCCTCTAGTTCTGAACTACTCAACCCCAGGGAAAAGACTGTCTATTTAGTGTATCCATGCCCCTCATAATTTTGTAAATCTCTATAAGGTCACCCCACAGCCTCCGATACTCCAGGGAAAACACCCCCAGCCTGTTCAGCCTCTCCCTATAGCTCAAATCCTCCAGCCCTGGCATCATCTTTGTAAATCTTTTCTGAACCCTTTCAAGTTTCACAACATCTTTCCGATAGGAAGGAGACCAAAATTGCATGCAATATTCTAACAGTGGCCTAACCAATGTCCGGTACAGCCGCAAGATGACCTCCCAACTCCTGTACTCAATACTCTGACCAATAAAGGAAAGCATACCAAACGCCTTCTTCATTATCCTATCGACCTGCAACTCTGCTTTCAAGGAGCTATGAACCTGCACTCCAAGGTCTCTTTGTTCAGCAACACTCCCTAGGACCTTACCATTAAGTGTATAAATCCTGCTAAGATTTGCTTTCCCAAAATGCAGCAACTCGCATTTATTTGAATTAAACTCCATCTGCCACTAATTACACCCATATCCACCACTTCCTCAGGGACTACCCTCGGGAGTTTAAAAAAAATTCTTCTTGTGACTTTTTTAACTCTGTCTCCTCTCATCTTAAAAATGTGCCCCTAGTCTTGAAATCCCCCATCCTCAGGAAAAGACCCCTACCATTAAGCCTTTTTATACCGCTGATGATTTTATAACCCTTTGAGGTTACCTCTCAACCTCTTATGCTCCAGTGGGAAAAAATCCCAGTCTATCCAGCCTCACTTTATAACTCAAACCTTCCATATCAACAGCTTCCTGGTAAACCTTTTCTGAACCTTCTCCACCTTAATAATATTCTTCTTTTACCTAAGTGACTATAACTGGACACAGTATTCCAAAAGAGGCCTCACCAAATCAAACTTCAAAGAATTATGCACCTGAATCCTTAGCTCCCTCTGTTGTACAACACTACCCAAAGCCCTCCCATTAACTGATTACCCTCTCCCCAAGTTTGTTGTATCAAAATGCATTTATCTAGATTGAACTCCATCTGCCATTTCTCAACCGATTGACCCATTTTGTCAAAATCCTGAGAAAATCCTCTTCTTTACTGTGCCACCAATTTTGATATCATTTGCAAATTTACTAACTATGCCTTCTGTATTTTCATCCAAATCGTTTCTATAAGTGACAAACAAAAGACCAGCCAGAACCGATTCCTGTGGAACATCAGTGGTGACAGGCCTCCAAGACTGAAAAACAACCCGCCACTTTGTCTCCTGCTGTTAAGCCAATTTTGTATCCAATTGGCAAGCTCTCCCTGAATCCCATGTGTCCAGTTTTGTGTTAAAATATATATTCTATTTCCAGGTCATAAAATGGGTAGTACACAATAAGGCCATCTGGCCAATTATGTCTGCACTGGCTCCTTAAATGGCCGACACACTTCATCCTATTCCCCTCCTCTTCCCTCAAAGCTATCATTTGTTTTCTCCTTCAGGTATATATCAAATTCCTCTTTTCAGAGTTGTGCTGGGTTGTACTGTCAATAGCCTTTCAGTCAGTGAACGAGTAACAGTAATTTACTGAGTAAAATATATGATAAGAACTATACACCTCTCATTTTTCACCATTCAAGCAATTAATCTACTGTTTGAAATACGTGTTCACTGGTCACCAACTAATTCAGTGAGAATAGTTAATGCAAGATTTCCATCTGTTTTCTAATACTGCACAACACTGTTCTATCTGCCCATGCCTCAGTGTGCCAATGAGAAACAATTGGTGGAGTCTCTGTAAGGTGAAGTTTATGTTATGCTAATCGGAGAGATTTCCCACTTCTTGATTGTTTTTTTTTCTTGGCTGTTAGGCTGAATGACAATAACATTGGAGATACAGGAGTCAACATTTTGTCTGCATCATTGGCTCATTCGGAATGCAAAACAAAGCGATTGGAGTACGTAATCTTCCCAACATTAACCCCAAATTTTATGTGCAATGATTTGTGGCAAGTCAGGAATTTGCTTTATCTTTGGCATGACCACCATTGAATATATAGGAGAAGGTGAGGACTGCAGATGCTGGAGATGAGAGTCAAGAGTGTGGTGCTGGAAAAGCACAGCCAGTCAGGCAGCATCCGAAGAGCAGGAGAGTCGATGTTTTGAACATTTGTTGTGCCTGACTGACATCATGGCAGAGGCCGGTTCAACTGAAGTGTTGAAAAAGGAATTAAACTTTGGTATGGAAAGGCCCAGTGCACAGGGATATGGGATACAGAGTGGCAGGAAATGAATTGCTCATTCGGAGCCTCGAATCATCTCCTCCTGCACTGTACCCTGTTTGATTCTGAGAGGCTGTAGGAACGCATATTCTTTTCAAAATTAAGAGTAATGTCTTTCAATTAAGGAATAATAGTGTGAAAGACTAAAAGCATTAAAGTTAATTGATTATTAGTTTGTCATTACTGAGTCAAATAAAATGAAAAGGAGGCTGATGGTTCAAAAGCTTTCTCACTTTGTTATGCTGCTCCAATTATTTCTCTTCCTTCTCAGTGGAGTTTCTTTTATCTTTTTGAGACATATTGAAAATTGGTTTGTAATTATCGATCTTTAGTTTGCAGGATAACAATCTGACATTTGCTTGCATTGAAGACCTGAGGATGGCATTTAATCAGAGCAAATCATTGTCAATGCTATACCTGGATGGAAATAAATTCACAGATGATTGCATTCCGAAAATGAGAAACTTCATCATCAACTGCAAGAATTTGGAGCTGATTCAGTGAGTGCATAAGTTAAAATATTAAACATTTCCATTGTATTGCAAACAATAATTTCCTGTAGTCATGTCCACAGCATGTTCTTCAGGTGTGCTTAACATATTAATTCACCGGAACATAGAAAATCGGAGCAGCATCAGGCCATTCGGCCCATAGACCCTGATCTATCATTAAATATACCATGGATGATTATCCACCTTTGAACCCTGTTCCTGTTTTCTCCCCGATATCCTTTGTGGAAGCCCAGCCCCTAGATTGCTGGCTTCTTGTGAACGTCTGTCCAAGAACAGAGAACCACCACTTAATTAATACCTTTCAACAGCACTGTTTTTTATTCAAGACTGTTAGTATACGAGTATACAAACAAGACTTGGGAGAAAAGCCACCTTAGACCACGCTGGGTACTAAAGAGTGGATTCTCTCACTCTCAATAGGGAAAGTTGTTACATTTATACATAACTTCTCACGCAATACAGAGTCCCGTGTCATTAGGCTATCAAAAAGTATATTAATCAAAGTATACTTAATTGTAAGCTTACACATCAAAAAATGCTCTAAATCTAACACACACAGACACCAGCAGCCATCTGGTTAAGATAATAACACTATCTTTAAAGTCAGACATCAGCCCCCATTATTCTGTTTTTCCAAGGTAACATTCAGAGCTCAGAGATGCTCTTAAAAGTAAACATTCAAACATCGTTTCTGTTTTACAGCTAGACCGTGAGGCACCAGTACTCCTCTGATGGCTGCCCTTTGACCTAGTGCTATGTCCTACATCATTCTCGGATCTGTGAGAAGGATTGTTTATACAGCTAGGCTGGCTTCTTACAAGTTGCTATGTTAGCAATTAGTCTCGCTTAGCCTGTCGGGAAATACAGCCAATTATGCCAGGGCCATTTTAGTTAACAGTTCTGAGCTTCATTTTCTATATGGTCACTATATCTATTTCCAACTTATCACCTTGACCCCTTTAACCCTTAAGAACTTTATCTGCCTGGCGTCATAGAGATGTTCAGCACAGAAACAGGCCCTTTTCTCTAACTGTCCATGCCGAACAGATACCCCAAATTAAACTAGTTCAGATGGAGTTTAATTTAGATAAATGTGAGATGCTACATTTTGGAAAGGCAAATCAGGGCATGACTTGTACACTTAACAGGAAGGTCCTGGGGACTGTGCTGAACAAAGAGATCTTGAAGTGCAGGTTCATAGTTCCTTGCAAGTGGAGTCACAGGTAGATAGAATAGTGAAGAAGGCATTTGGTATGCTTTCCCATATTGGTCAGAGGACTGAGTATAGGAGTTGGGAGGTCATGTTGAAGCTGTATAGGACATTGGTTCGGCCACTTTTGGAATATTCTGCTCTCTCTCCTAGAGGAACGATGTTGTGAAACTTGGAAGGGTTCAGAAAAGATTTACAAAGTTGTTGTCAGTGTTGGAGGCTTTGAGCTGTACGGAGAGGCTGAATAAACTTTGTTTTCTCTGGAGCGTTGGAGGTTGAGGGGTGATCTTATAGAGGTTTATAAAATAATGAGTCCCATGGTTAGGGTAAATAGACAAGGTCTTTCTCTGGGATAAGGGAGTCCAGAACTAGAGGGCCTAGGTTTAGAGTAAGAGGGGAAACATTGAATAGGGACCTAAGGGGCAATCTCTTCATGCAGAGGGTGGTGCGTGTATGGAATGAGCTGCCAGAGAAATGGTGGAGGCTGGTACAATTATGACGTTTAAAAGGCATAGAACATAGAAAAATACAACGCAGTACATGCCCCTTCGGCCCTCGATGTCACGCCGATCCAAGCCCACCTAATCTACACTAGCCCACTATCTTCCATATGCCTATCCAATGCCCGTTTAAATGGCCATAAAGAGGGAGAGTCCACCACTGTCACTGGCAGGGCATTCCATGAACTCATGACTCGCTGAGTAAAGAATCTACCCCTAAAATCTGTCCTATACCTTCCACCTCTTCATTTAAAGCTATGCCCCCTCGTAATATCTGACTCCATACCTGGAAAAAGGTTCTCATGGTCAACCTTATCTAAACCCCTAATCATCTTGTACACCTCTATCAAGTCACCCCTAAACCTTCTTTTCTCCAATGAAAACAGCTCCAAGTGCCTCAGCCTTTCCTCATACGATCTTCCTACCATACCAGGCAATATCCTGGTAAACCTCCTCTGCACCCGTTCCAGTGCCTCCACATCCTTCCTCTAGTATGGTGACCAAAACTGCACACAATACTCCAGATGCGGCCGCACCAGAGTCTTATACAACTGCAACATGACCTCAGGACTCCGGAACTCAATTCCTCTACCAATAAAAGCCAGTACGCCATATGCCTTCTTCACAGCACTATTTACCTGGGTGGCAACTTTCAGAGATCTGTGTACATGGACACCAAGATCCCTTTGCTCATCCACACTATCAAGTATCCGACCATTAGCCCAGTACTCCACCTTCTTGTTACTCTTACCAAAGTGAATCACTTCACAATTACCTACATTGAACTCCATTTGCCACCTTTCTGCCCAGCTCTGCAGCCTATCTATATCTCGCTGTAACCTGCCACATCCTTCCTCACTGTCAACAACTCCACCGACTTTCATATCATCCGCAAACTTGCTCACCCAACCTTCTAGCCCCTCCTCCAGGTCATTTATAAAAATCTGGGTGGACACAAGAATAGAAAGGAAATGGGACAAGCGCTGGCAAATGGGACTAGTTTAGGTTAGGATGTGGAGCTGCCAGTGTTGGACTAGGGTATACAAAGTTTAAAAATCCCTCAATACCAGGTTATAGTCCAAAAGGTTTAATTGGAAGCACTAGCTTTCAGAGCGCTGCTCCGGACAACCACCTGATGAAGGAGCAGTGCTCCGAAAGTTAGTGCTTCCCATTAAACCTATTGGACTATAACCTGGTGTTGAATGATTTTTAGATTGGGTTAGGATATCTGGTCAGCATGGACGAGTTGGACCTCAGGATCTGTTTCTGTGATGTACATGTCTCTGACTTGTTATGGACCAGGCCAGACCCCCTCAAAACATTTCAAGAAAGTAGCCCAGACCCTAACTTTGCTCATTGTTTTAAGAAGGTGTAAAGTGGATATTCCAGGAGAGGTGCAGTTGGTCAAACCACTTCGTTTTAAACAAAACCAAATTTATTTACAAGATTACCCAATGAAATAGAAGCAAAAGAAAACCGAATGCAGAATAACCTCACCTATCCAAAAACCAGACTTTACCTGCTGTTCCCTATCCTTGCAATAATCCCCATAAACACCTCGTGGCGCAAAAGGTAACATCAAACAGGGTCTTACAGGAGAGATGTCAGATAGAGAGGATCAGCACGAACCTGCTTCTTTCACGTAACTGTTTCTTGGATCTGCAGCCTCAAAACACTACCTGTCTGCTTTCAGTGAATAGCCAGACTTCCAAAAACCAAATCAAACCAGAGAAAAGCTGAGCTGGGGAAAGTGACCATTCCCCTTTCATTGCACAAATGTCTTTCAAAACTAAAACTTTTTGATGGAGGCAGTATCTGTAGCTATAATCAAACTGGCCCTAAAACACTTCGAAACCCAAACCTTTTGGAACCTGTGTCTTTTACGATCTCTCTGGAGGGGAAGAAAACCAAGTACAACAGAACCTTGTTAAAGGAGCAGCATCATCACAGACTTTATTTGATAGCATTTGGCCCAAATCCCCCTCAACCCTTCGCATTCATAAACCCATCCAGATGCCTTTTACATGCTGTAATTGTCCCAGCCTCCACCACTTCCTCTGGCAGCTCACTCCAATCTCGTACCATCCCTCTGTGTGAAAACATTGCCCCTTAGGTCCCTTTTAAATCTTGCCCCCAACTTAACCCTATGCCCCCTAGTTTTGGTCTCCCCCAATCCTGGGGACCACATCTTGTCTATTTGCCCTACCCATGCCCCTAATATGGTTTTATAAACCTTGATATAAAGTCACCCCTCAGCCTCCCATGCCCCAACCTATTCAGCCTCTCCTTCTAGGTCAAACCCTCCAACCCCAACGATATCCTTGTAAATCCTTTCTGAACCACTTCAACTTCCACAACATCCTTCCTATAGCAAGAAGCCCAGAGCTGCATGCAGCATTTCAAAAGTGGCCAAAGCAATGGCCTGCACAGCCACAACATGGCGTACTAAAGCAAAGAAATACAGGTAGTAGAAACCTGAAACAAAAGCCAAAATTGCTTAAGAAACTCAACACGCCTGACAGCATCTGTGGAGAGAAAGTAAATGTTTCCAGTCCAGTGATCCTTCTTCACAGCTGACTCTGTTTCTATCTCTGTAAACCTGCTAAGTTTCACCAGAAATTTCTGTTCTTTTTGAGAACAATATTTAACTTTTTCTTTCCAACCATTCAGTGTTTTAGCCAACAAACACTCTCTCTGACAGGGAATTTCACAGACTCACCTCAACCTGAGTGAAGAAATTTATCCTCATCTCAGTTCGAAATAGCCTACCCGAGATCCTTAGACATTGACCCCTTGTTCTGGACCTTGGGAATATCCTTCCTGTGTTTACCCTGACCTTTCCTATTTTGTAGGTTTCTAAAAGATGACCCATATTATTCTAACCTACAGTGAAAATAGTCCTAACTGATCCAGTCTATCTTCATTCATCAGTCCTGCTATCCCACGAGTCAGTCTGGGAAATCTTTATTATATTCCTTCTATGCATGAATGTCCTTCATTGGATAAGGGACAAAAACTGCACACATGACTTCAGGTGTAGTCTTATCAAGGCACTGCATGTAGGCAACTAGACAGCCCTGCTTCTGTCGTTGAATCCTCTTCTCTTTTTCTGTCTCTCTCTCTCACACCCGGACTCTCTTCGCCTCAGCATGCTACTCTCTAAGGGGTTGTCGGGGGGAGAGAGACTGTCACACATCTTCTGGAATTTGTCTTTGCAAAGGAAATCTGGAGAAAGATGCAGTGGCCTTTGTCAAGGTTCGTCCTGAGCAGCTCCATGACGCAAGACTCTGTACTCTACAGTCTGTTCCCCAGGACACACAACGAGCCAAACATCAACTGCTCCTGGTGGACCGTCACCTTGCTGAAAGACACTCTTTGTTCTGCCTTAAAGTTGTTGATTGTTAGTTCCCACCTGAATCAGACACACTGCTGTTCCCCCTCCCTTTCCAGGGGTTAATCCAGCTGTTCTTTGACACTGAATACTCAGCAATCTCCTTCCCTGTTCTTGTGATTCAACTCCCAGAATTTTCCTCAGTCATTTCTCACTACCACCCTCTGGTGGATGCTCTTTCTCCTGCTGAGCCCCATGGCCTCCACGTTCCCATCTCATTAAGTTGAAACAAGTTATTATCTCTTATTGGTTCCCTTTGCGCGAATTTCAGGTCTAGTCTGGTTGACAATGTCCTCATGATATAACGAACTTAGTCCCTTGTGTTGCTCCTGAGAATCTGATGTTCCCCAGTCGGAATCTGTTCTCTGTCCTTGCCATTTGAAGCATGTCTTTGAGGTGATGTTCAAAGTGCAATTAACATTTCAGTGTGAAGTGATGAAAAATCAGCAGAATAAAAATCCTTGCCCATATCCATCTTGATACCAGTCATTAGGAATGAGTCATTACCGTGTTAATTATGTGTGTTGTAAATTTTAGTGCCAAAGTTTAAACCAGATATCCATCCCATTTTCATTCCATATTCATATCTGAAACATACATCTTTAACCAATCTTTATCTGTCAGAACTATTTAATGTCTTCTGAAAATACCTCTGGGCCAGATTAGGTAAGATTCCCAGATTCCCTTTGTTGATGGACATGAGTGATGCAGATGTGTATTCACAGCAATCGCTGTAATGGTTCTGCAATGGTGACTATGAAACTAACTTTCAATTCCAGATGGATTAATTATTGGAGATAAAATTCAGCCAGTTGCTGGTATTTATACTCTAGGTCACTGCATTACAAGTCCAATGTGATTTCCTCCAGTCCAGCTACACCCTCAATTTACATCATTCCCCAAATATCAACGCCTTAGATTCTTACAGCACTGTCTGTGTGTGCAGCAGCTCATTAGATTCTCTCTCCCCCACCACTTAGACCAATTTGTTACTGTGTAGCTGCTCACAGTTTGATTTCAAAATGTGTGTTTCAATTGGAAAATTATGAATGATTCTGTCATTTTAACTTTATGAATTGGTTGGTTATTAATCATTAATTTCTTTCTTAGATTATGGAGGAATCAGTTCAGTTCAGATGGAAAGAAGCAGCTCCGAGAATGCAGGGCTGGTGTCCGAGTATTTGTGTGATCAAAGGATCAAGAAATTGCCAACTATTTGGACTTGATATTACTGAGAGGTGTATTTCTCTCACCTCCATCAAGTGAAACACATGAGATATTACATTGGCTCAAGAAAAACAATTCCTGGAATTCTGAAATAGAATGGGAATGATGTGGAGTATTCAGTAGAAACTTTCAGTAGCAGCTGGTGAGTGTTGGTGTTTGGGTGATATTCACCGTCGAGCACAGGGAGATGGAGCTGTGACTGTGAAGCTTTTATAAAAGGGTCCGAGAGATCACCATCATAGAAACGGCCTTTCAGCCAACATGCCCATGCTGTCCAGTTTTCAACGTTAAACTAGTCCCTTTTGCCTGTGTTTGGTCCATGTACTCCCCGTATCGAACCCATCCATACACCTGTCTAAATGTTTCTTAAATGATGAAATTGCACTCACTTCCACCACCTCTGGCAGCCCATTCCAGACACTCACCATCCTCAGTGTGAAGAAAACTGCCTCTCTATACCCTTTTGTATCTCTCCCCTCTCACCTTAAACATGTGCCCCAGAGTTTTAGACTCCCTTGGGGAAAAGCTTCTGGCTACCTACCTTATCTATGCCTCTCCTGATTTTATAGTTCTGTATAAGGTCACCCCTGAATCTCCTACACTCCAGGGAAAAATGTCCCATCCTATCTCATCTCTTCTTGTAGCTCAAACCTTCCAGTCCTAGTAAATCCTTTCTGCCCTCTTTCTAGTTTAATAATTAATTTCTATAGTAGAGCGACTAGAACTGCATACAGTATTCCAAATGTGACCTCACTCATGTCATAGAGTCATAGGGTCATAGAGATGTACAGCATGGAAACAGACCCTGCAGTCCAACCCGTCCATGCCGAGCAGATATCCCAACCCGATCTAGTCCCATCTGCCAGCACCCGGCCCATATCCCTCCAAACCCTTCCAATTCATATACCCATCCAAATGCCTCTTAAATGTTGCAATTGTACTATCCTCCACCACTTCCTCTGGCAGCTCATTCCATACACGTGCCACCCTCTGCGTGAAAAAGTTGCCCCTTAGGTCTCTTTTATATCTTTCCCCTCTCATCCTAAACCTAAGCCCTCCAGTTCTGGACTCCCCAACCCCAGGGAAAAGACTTTGCCTATTTACCTTATCCATGCCCTTCATAATTTTGTAAACCTCCATAAGGTCACCCCTCAGCCTCTGACGCTCCAAGGAAAACAGCCCGACCCTGTTCAGTCTCTCCATATAGTTCAAATCCTCCAACCCAGGCAACATCCTTGTAAACCTTTTCTTAACCCTTTCAAGTTTCACAACATCTTTCCAATAGGAAGGAGACTAGAATTGCATACAACATTCCAACAGTGGCCTAATCAATGTCCTGCACAGCTGCAACATGACCTCCAAACTCCTGTACTCAATACTCTGACCAATAAAGGACAGCATACCAAACGCCTTCTTCACTATCCTATCTACCTGAGACTGCACTCCAAGGTCTCTTTGTTCAGCAACACTCCCTGGGACCTTACCATTAAGAATATAAGTCCTGCTAAGATTTTGCTTTCCCAAAATGTAGCACCTCACATTTGTCTGAATTAAATTCCATCTGCCACTTCTCAGCTCATTAGCCCATCTGGTCCAGATCCTGTTATAATCTGAGGTAACCCTCTTCGCTGTCCACTGCACCTCCAATTTTGGTGTCAGTTGCAGACTTACTAACTGTACCTCTTATGCTCACATCCAAATCATTTATGTAAATGACAAGTAGTAGAGGATCCTTGTGGCACTCCAGTGGTCACAAGCCTCCAGTCTGAAAAACAACCCTCCACCACCACTCTTCTACCTTTGAGCTAGTTCTGTATCCAAATGGCTAGTTCTTCCTGTATTTCATGAGATCTAACCTTGCTAATCAGTCTCCCATGGGGAATCTGGGAGAATGTGCAAACTTCACATAGACACTCACCTTAGGTGGGAATTGAACCTGGGTCTCTGGCACTGTGAGGCAACAGTGCTAACCACTGTGCCACCGTGCCGCCCAGACTTGCTAAAGTCTTCCAGCAAATTCTGTTTTTGTTGGTGATATGTTGTGATTTGTTTAATTAAATGCCGATTGGAAGCTGCTGCTGTTCCAGACCAATCATATGATGCTGAGTGACCGAGCGGCATCACGATTTGCTGAAACACTGGGGTTTCCCGAAGTCCCAATGGAGACTTTGATTACAGAACGTTTAGGGGATCAATGGCAGCGAAACCTCCAAGCAGCTTGCACCCCGGTGGATTTGCAAATGGAAGTGTATTTAATTCTATCTTATTTTGTTCATTAAACTATACCTCTTACAGAATCCTGTACAATGATTTTTATTGGCCTCAGTATCATTATGGTTATGGGGTTTTAGTGTGGGCTCATTTGATATAATTAGCATTCCTTACAATATGGTACTTGTTTGAATCAAGTTGCCTGTTACCTTCCCTGTTTTACTGTAGTGTTAGATGTGGAGCTGGAGTTGAGCAGGATTTTCTGAATTCTAATTCTGATATCTGCAGAATCTGAGCCAAAATGTAGAAAGAAGCACGAGCCTGCGTTATGGCCAGAGCTACTTTTACACTTGGATGTTATTCATTCACCCTCCATTTGCCTAAAATAGTCACATTCGCAATAGTGTTTATCACATTGTACACAGATCCTCAGAACACGGTCACCGGGCATGTGATATCAGAGTTAATCACTTATATTTGCAGTAACCAGCAGTTTCCTTCTGCTATGTTAAAGTTTTAGGTGAAAGTGAGGACTGCAGATGCTGGAGATCAGAGTGATGCTGAAAAAGCACAGCAGGTCATGCAACATCTGAGGAGCCCTTCATCAGGAATGAGGCTGGGAGCCTCCGGAGTGGAGAGATAAATGGGAGGGGTGTGGGGATGGGGAGAAGGTAACTAAGTGTGCAATAGGTCAGAGAGGAGGGTGGAGTGGAAAGACAGGAAGGAAGATTGGCAGGTGGAGCAGGTCATGAGGAAGGTGCTGAGCTGGAAGGTTGGAACTGGGGTAAGGTGGGGGTGGGGAAATGAGGAAATGGTGAAGCCCACATTGATGCCCTGGGATTGAAGTGTTCCGAGACGAAAGATGAGGCATTCTTCCTCCAGGCGTCGGGGGGTGAGGGAGTGGTGGTGGAGGAGGCCCAGGATCTGCATGACCTTGTCAGAGTGGGAAGGGAGTTCAATTTCTGCCATCACTCATAAAAGATTTTATCTTTGTGACTAAGGCTGTGCAGGAACGTGAGCATAACTTCAGTACACCATGCACTAACTTTATGTCCCGAAGTTTGACTATCTGCGAACAATATTATGTCATTATTGGAGCATTAACACTTGCTTCAGTTCAAGTGGACAAGTAGAGGTCATTTTAACCTAGTTGCTGTGCTTAATTGGTTAAAGTAGTTTAGTGTTGAAGGACTGTACACTGATACTTTATATATGATTTCCAATTTCTTAAGCTTCATTTTTGGCTAACATAATGACCATGTGCTATTGCATTAGACAATTTTGGGAATGTGGCCTGTGCCACTTCCACTGTAGGCCTAACACCTTGGTCGGCCAGATTGATGATAGCCCCTACATAGGTAAGCAATTCCTCTTGTTGCTTGCATGGTATTCCTAACTTATCTGCTTTTGCACGTTCTATCCGTGCAGTCACAGAGCAAGGGAAACCAACTTCCATTCACTGAGAGTGGAGCAAAGGGGAAGTTGGAGGGCTTGAGGGAGACTGGGGGAGATGTGGAGGTCAAGGAACTATAGGAAGCTGGAGAAATGGAAGGATTGGTGAATGGGGGAGAATAAGGAATGGGGCTGAATTCTGCCTGGGGAAAAAATAAATGGAGATGGAGAAGAGGGACACTTGGAGGGAAGTCCCATGTGAAACCAAACCACCTTTTATCAACTATCATTCCTCCATCAAGTACATCCACTGGCCACTCATCCTGCTGTCAGTGGAGCCTGTTTCTTTTTTCGATAAATAGTTTCTATCAAATCTTCCCTTCACCTACTCTGCTGTAAGAAGAATATTCGCAGCTTCTCTTGGTTCCAACTATTCTTGCTATCATCCTTTATCCTCAATACCATTTCAGTGATACCCCTTTTTGTGCGTTGCCATTTGTCCTATATTATGTTACCCAGTGTTGAGCAGAGTTCTCTAACTGGGACTTAACCAATGATTTTTCAAAAATCAGGAGAAAATCTTTTGCTTTATCTTTGCATCTATTTGCTCCTACATAATGTCAGAGGTGAGAATATTTGCTGATGACCGTGCAATGTTAAGCACCATGTGCAGCTCCTGTCCTTACTGTATCCTGGAGCCACTTGTCAAGCTGTTACTTCCAATTTTGGAATCTCCATCATTGAAAAAGACTAACTTGACAGATGCATTCACATTCATGCCCTACCTTAATTTGGAACTAGATTGGTATTCCTGCATTGTCACTGAATCAAAGTCATGGAATTCTCTACCTAACATCAGTATAGATGCATTTTCACTGGAGAGACCAGTTGTTCAAGTCGGCAACTCACCAGCACTGTCTCAATGGAAGTGAATGACAAGCCTTGTTAGTGTTGGCCCTGTTGCTAAACTGCAAGTTAAAAACAAGATTGCTGGAAAATCATGTATCCATAACCTCTCAACACAAATGGAGCTCCATTTCAGGTGCATTGTTTGTAGATATGTTCTATGTTCAAAATTATTATACATCTCTGGAGCAGGTAGGATTTGATCCCAGACCTCCTTGACAAGACACACGGACTTTACCATAAGAGACCTTCAAATTATGGATTTATCAGGTGCAATTTTGGATTGATTGTCTGATCTATGTTATAACTCAGTCTGTAGATGTGCTTTTTAGTTCCTGTAGAGGGAAGTAAACGTTTTGCCTTGGGAGCAGAGCATGATAATTGGAGCGGTTCTGGGAACATCCTTAAAACAGGTAAACATCTTACAACTCCGACAACTTTTCATAAGACACAACAGGTTTTAAAACTAAATTGGTTGGTCAGCTTGTCTGAAACATCTTACAAAAGCAATAAAAATCATACTAAATATGAAACCTTTCTGCCTTCTCCCCATGCTCAGTAATTGGACTGCATTTTGCAGCTGAGGATGATGTAAAAATGCTGAAAATGTGCTGCTGGAAAAGCGCAGCAGATCAGGCAACATCCAAGGAGCAGGAGAATCGACCTTTCGGGCATAAGCCCTTCTTAATTCCTGAAGAAGGGCTCATGCCCGAAAGGTCGATTCTCTTGCTCCTTGGATGCTGCTTGACCTGCTGCGCTTTTCCAGTAACACATTTTCAGCTCTGATCTCCAGCATCTGCAGTCCTCACTTTCTCCTAGATGATGTAAAAATGTCCTGTACTGAAAACTTTTCAAATTGATTAATGGTTTTGCTGCTTTTAGTTTAGAATTTTCCAGACACATCAATGTCAGCAGCGCTTCCACTGACTGCCTGATTTTACAATATCATCTCAAAGTTCTCTTCTGTTTTGAGCAACTGACTGTGCAGACATTGGGAGAAAAAAATGATGTTTTACAGTGCCCTTCCTGAGTGACTTCTGGATTCTCACCAGAAGTGAAATTCACTTTGAGTATATTCTGTCTTCATTTAGATCTCCATCTAACCTGCATCTTTATGTCCAAGGCCTTTCCAAATGCTCGTTCCTTTTCAAAAAACTTTGAGCAAAGAGAGTTTTAACTACTTCAAGTTAAAGTAACAGTGGTGCAATATAGTTTGTATTTTGAAATACTTCCATTGGAAGCATTGATGAAAAAAAGAGTAACAGGGATTTGAATGCTTGGCTTTTTTTTAAACTGAAGACAATTCTTTGAGAAATCTAATCTAATCTAAAAATAAAGTGACAATGTTGATTGATGAGGGAAGGGCTGTAGATGTCATACTCATGGACTTCAGTAAGGCATTTGATAAGGTTCCCCATGGTAGGCTGATGGAGAAAGTAAAGTTACTGGAGCTCCAGGGTGTATTAGTTAGATGGATGGAGATCTGGCTGGGCAACAGGAAACAGAGAGTAGCAGTGAAGGGAGTTTCTCAAAATGGAGAACTGTGACCAGTGATATTCGACAGGAATCCATGTTGAGACCACTGTTGTTTGTTATATACATCAATGACCTGGAGTGATGTATAGGTGATCTGATTTGCAGATGACACGGAGATTGGTGGGTTAGCAGATGATGAAGGGGACTATCAGAAAATGCAGCAGAATATGAACAGATTGAAGAGTTGGGCAGAGAAATGGCAGATGTAGTTCAATCCGGGCAAATGTGAGATGATGCATTTTGGAAGATCCAATTGAAGAGCGAACTACATGGTAAATGGAAATGCCCTTGGGAAAATTGACGTACAGAGTGTTCAGGCCCTGAAGGTGGCAATACAGGTCGACCGAGTGATCAAGAAGGCGTATGGCATGCTTCCCTTCATTGGACGCTGTTGAAGAAAATCTCAGATGCAACCTTGGGAACTGACCGAGCCTATTACATCTCATAATATGTCATGGGTAGCAGCCAGTCCATAAAACAAATGGATCGCGACTACGTCGAAAAGCTCCAATTCAGTGGGGATTTATAAATGGGCCAACGACAATTTGCTTAACTAGACTCAGTACCACAAATTCGCCACTAGATGGCCGACTTACACTTGCATGCAGCAGAGTTGAGACCTTGCCAAGAGTGGGTATTAATGGTACATTGTTCTCTGTATTCACATGCTGTTTAGCGACAGTCTCCAGACAAGGCAGTTCATGAGTCATGCGAGAAAGCATACTATCTCATAGGTAAGGCAAGTCTATTTCTTGAGCAAATTATACAATGATGGAAGAGAAAGTTAAAAATCAGACAACACCAGGTTACATTCGAAGAGGTTTATTTGGAAGCACTAGCTTTCAGAGTGCTGCTCCTTCATCAGGTGGTTGTGGAGTATAAGATTATAAGACATCGGTTTTTTTCAACATATCATTTCAGTTACATCACACTGTAAACTTTTGCTCTAAATTCTGTGTCTTACGATCTTATATTCCACGACCATTGAAAGTGCTGCGAAGGCTAGTGCTTCTAAATAAACTGTTGGACTATAACCTGGTGTTGTGTGATTTTTAACTTCGAACCGAATGCAATATTCTAAGTATGGCTTAACCAACATAATATAAAGCTGCAACATGACATCCTGACTCTTGGACTCAATGTCCTGACCAATACTGGAAGTATGATACACACTTTCTTAATACCCTACCTACATGTGTGGCCACTTTCAGGAAGCGACAAACTTGAACCCTAATATCCCGCTGAACATCGATATGTTGAGGGTTCTGCCCTTAACTGTATACTTTTCCTTAACCTTTGATCTCCTAAAGAGTAGCACCTCACACTTAGATGGATTAAACGCCATCTGCCATTTCTCCACCCATATCTGCAACTGATCTATATGCCACTGCATCCTCTCACAATCTTCTACAATATCCACAACTCTACTGATCTTTGCATCATCTTCAAACTTATTAACCCATCCATCTACAACTTCATCCAAGTCATTTATATCTGTTACAAACAGTAGAGGTCCCAGTATGATTCCCTGCAGAACACCACTAATCACCGTTCTCCAGCCAGAAGAACACCCTTCCACAACAACTCTCTGCCTTCTATGGGTAAACCAATTCTGAATCCATGCGGCCAAGTTACCATGGATCCCATGCATTATACTCTTCTGGATGAGCCTACCATGAGGGACCTTGTCAAAAGCCTTACTAAAATCCATGGAGACAATATCCATCCGCTCTACTCTCATCGATCACCTCCTCAAACAATTCAACCAAGTTAGCTTGACATGGCCTGCCCTACACAAAGCCATGCTCACTGCCCCTAATTAGGCAGTGCTTTTCCAAATGTGCTTAAATCCGATCCCAGAAAATTCTGTCAATCGATTCCTAACGACTGATGAAGGACTCACCAGTTTATAACTTTCTGGATTATCCCTAATTGCAGTCTTGAACAGAGGAATAACATTAGCTGCTTGCCAGTCTTCCGGTACCTCCAGTGGCTAGTGAAGATGCAAATGTTGTGATCAAGGTCCCAGTAATCTCCTCTCCTGCCTCACTCAAAAACCTGGCATAGATAGCATCAAGCCCTTGCGACTTATCAAACTTAGTGCTCTTCAAAAAACCCAATATCACTTCTTTCTTGATCTCAAAATGCCCTTGCATATTAGCATGCTGCACACTAATCTCACTATCTTCTAAATCCTTCTTCCAGATCAATACTGACACAAAGTATTCATTTAGGATTTCACAAGCCTCCAAACACAAGTTCCTCCTTTATTCTCAAATGGTCCTATCTTCTCCCTTATTATCCTCTTGTTTTTATTTTTTAATGTATGCCAAGAATGCCTTGGAATTCTCTTTAAACCTATTGTAAATATCATGGTCCCTTCTTGCTCTACTAATTCCCTGCTTGAATTCTTTCCTGCTTTCTTTATATTCTTTACAGGCCTTGCCCAATTTTAACTTCCTAAACCTTCCATTTGCTTTTTTCATTTGTGAATAAATTCACAACCTCCCTCTTTATCCAAGGTTCCCTTACCTTGCTATCCTTATCCTTTCTCCTTACTGGAACATGCCGGTCCCAATATTGACCCATTGGGAACTCCACTCCAAATCTTCCTCCAGCCAGAAATATATCCACTGACCATTGACTCTCTCTTTCCTATCACTCAGTTAATGTTGTATCCATGTTGCCCGTGCCTCTTGTACCACGACTTATAATCTTCCACACAATTTGTTGTATGCTATCTTCTGGAAATCCATGTTAATCACATCAGTAACATCGCCCTCATCGACCCTTTCTGTTAAGTCATCAGAACAATTCAGCAAGATAGTTTTACACAATTTTCCCCTTGACATTTTTTAACCAACCCACCTTTATCCATGTGATTATCAGTTTTATCACAATAGTTGTTTCCAGAAGCTCTCCCAATACCAGTGTTAAACTGACAAAGACTGTCAATTCCAGGATTAACTTACAAATCTTCACAGAACAAGGTCATAATGTTGATAACCCTCCAGTCTCCTGACACCTCCTCTCAGTCCAGAGGAGACTGTAATGTTATGGCCAGTGCCCCTCTCACTTCAACCAGAATCCTTGGATGTATCTCATCCTGATCTGGTGTCCTGTTAACCCCGAGTGCCAACATCATTTGGACAGGGAATTGGTGAGGAAAAGTTTCCTCCTCAGCGTACGCGCACATTAACAGTTTACTGATTAGTATCATAGCTGTTTTCTCACCTTCACTGGAAAGACTTAAAAATAAACTCTTATTTCTCTCCAGCACGAGGCCCCAGTCCGCGACCTCGCGCAGAGTCGGTTAAACGGCCGCGGTCTCGAGCCCCCACGTGGGCCCTCGGGGCGGGCCTTTACTCTCCTGCAGCTCTGATTGATCAGAAAATCTGTCAATCCCGTGCTTATAGCCAATAGAAGTGCGGTCCCGCGTTGGGAACGTCGTCGAGAAGTGAATGTGGATGAAAAGAGAAGTCGATGGAGAGACTCGGCAGGTTTGGCAGCTTCTGTGGAGTTAAAACAAAGGTAACGTTTCAGATTCAGTGACCCTTCATCAGTACTGAAAGTAGCTCGGAAAAAAGTGCAGCTAGTGGCTCTCACTCCTGCAATAGGTGGAGATGGAGCCCAGAAAGAGAGAGAAGAGACTCAGATAAAGGGGATGGATAATTGTGAGGCAGGGAGAAATAAAAGCTGATACAGGGGAAAATGTAGCAGCAGATTACTGCAGATACTGGAAACTATTGTAAACAAGTCCCATTCCTGATGAAGGGCTTATTTCCGAAATGTGGACGGCACAGCATTTCTGCGTTTTTGGGGTTTCTCTTGAGGGAAGGATAGGATTGATAAATCAGTGGCTGAAAAGGTGGTGCAATGTGCAGGGATTCAGTTTCTTGGATCGTTGGGATCTCTTCTGGGACATAAAAGATCTGTTCAAAAAGGATGGGTTTCACCTGAACTGGAAAGGGACCAATATCCGACTGGGGAGATTTGCTAGTTCTAGTTTTGGATCCTGCCAGCATTTTTAGATGGTGAGGTGGGAGCTTCTAAGTAACAGCACATAGACAGAAATATGAGGATGTTTCTGAATCAGAAAAGAGCAAGTTAATTCGAAAAGACAGACATGAGCAGTCAGAGAATGATTTAACTCTCAGGTCAGGCTGATAAGCGCAGCACATGTATGGGAATGTGGGTTTGGGATGTCAAAGCTACTACAGAAGTTGTGGTTCTGTTCGCCGAGCTGGAAGTTTTTGCTGCAAACGTTTCGTTCCCTGGCTAGGGAACATCATCAGTGCTATTGGAGCCTCCTGTGAAGCGATGCTTTGATGTTTCTTCCGGTATTTATAGTGGTTTGTTCTTGCCGCTTCCGGGTGTCAGTTTCAGCTGTAGTAGTTTGTATGTGGAGTCCAGGTCGATGTGTCTGTTGATGGATGTTCTTCCCGCTTCCGGGTGTCAGTTTCAGCTGTAGTGGTTTGTATATGGGGTCCAGGTCCATGTGTCTGTTAATGGAGTTTGTGGATGAATGCCATGCCTCTAGGAATTTCCTGGCTGTTCTCTGTCTGGCTTGTCCTATGATGGTAGTGTTTTCCCAGTCAAATTCATGTTCCTGGTTGTCTGAGTGTATGGCTACTAGGGATAGCTGGTCGTGTCGTTTTGTGGCTAGCTGATGTTCATGGATGCGGATTGTTAGCTGTCTTCCTGTTTGTCCTATATAGTGTTTTGTGCAGTCCTTGCATGGTATTTTGTAAACTACGTTAGTTTGGCTCGTGCTGGCTATTTTGGGTCCTTTGTTCTAGTGAGTTGTTGTCTGAGTGTGGAAGTTGGCTTGTGTGCTGTTATGAGTCCTAAGGGTCGCAGTAGTCTGGCTGTCAGTTCTGAGACGCTCCTGACGTATGGTAGTGTGGCTAGTCCTTTTGGTTGTGGCATGTCCTCGTTCCGTGGTCTGTCTCTTATGCATCTGATGATAAAGTTGCGTGGGTATCCGTTTTTGACGAATACCTTGTATAGGTGTTCCTCTTCCTCTTTTCGCAGTTCTGGTGTACTGCAGTGTGTTGTGGCTGTTTTGAATAGTGTCCTGATGCAGCTTCGTTTGTGTGTGTTGGGGTGGTTACTTTCATAGTTTAGGACTTGGTCTGTGTGTGTTGGTTTCCTGTGTACCCTTGTGGTGAATTCTCCGTTGGGTGTTCTCTCTACTAACACGTCTAGGAATGGGAGTTGGCTATCCTTTTCCTCTTCTCTCGTGAATCGTATTCCTGTGAGTGTGCCGTTGATGATTCGGTGTGTTTTTTCTATTTCTGTGTTTTTGATGATTACAAAGGTGTCATCGACGTATCTGATCCAGAGTTTGGGTTGGATTTGTGGTAAGGCTGTATGTTCTAACCTTTGCATAACTGCCTCTGCTATGAGTCCCGAGATCGGTGATCCCATGGGTGTTCCGTTGATTTGTTCGTATATCTGATTGTTGAATGTAAAGTGTGTGGTGAGGCACAGGTCTAGTAGTTTAAGTATGCCGTCCTTGTTGATAGGTTTGGCCTCCTGTGTTCTGTTATGTATGTCCAGTAGGTTGGCTATTGTTTCTCTGGCTAGGGTTTTGTCAATTGATGTGAACAGTGCCGTCACGTCGAATGATACCATGGTTTCTTCTTTGTCTATGTGTGTATTCCTGATGATGTCCAAGAATTCCTGTGTTGATTGTATGGAGTGTTTGGATCCGCTGACTAGGTGTTTCAGTTTCTGTTGTAGTTCTTTGGCCAGTTTGTATGCTGGTGTCCCTGGTAGTAATACTATGGGTCTGAGTGGGATGTCTGGTTTGTGTACTTTGGGTAGTCCGTAGAATCTGGGGGTGTTGTTGCTTTCAGGTTTCATTCTTTGCTCGTCCGCTTTGGTTATCTGTCCGTTTTTTTTGTAGATTCCTTAGTGTGTTGATTATTCTATTGGTGAGTTGTGGTGTGGGGTCGGAATCCTTCATTTGGTAGGTGTTGGTGTCTGCGAGTAGTTGTTGTGCTTTATTGATGTAGTCTGATTTATCTAAGATGACCGTCATTCTGCCTTTATCTGCCGGTAGTATGATTATGTTCTTGTCATTTTTCAGTGCTTTCAGTGCTTCCCTCTCCTTGGTGTTGAGGTTATGTGTATGTCGTTTTCTTATCATCATAGGTACGACCGTTTGTCTCACTGTTTGTTGTGTCTCTTCTGTCAGTCCATTGTTCCTGAGTGTGCATTCTAGTGCTGCTAGGAAGTCTGCTGTGTTGGCATCCCTGTAGTTGTATTTGAGTCCCTTGGCCAGTATAGTTCTTTCCATGTCTGTGAGCTGTCTGTGGGAGAGGTTTTTAACCCAGGTGTGTGTTGTAGTGTCCTCCTGTTTGTGGGTTAGTTTGTCCATTTTTTCTTTTAGTGCCGTTTTTTTGCGAAGTGTTGTCCTGTTCTGTCCTATAGTGATGGCCTGTTCTATGGTCCGGGTCCATTCCTGATTAGTGGTTTTTAAAATTAACGACTTTTGGCGCGCAATTTGTTGCTTGTATTTGTGCAGTCGGTTGTGAGCGTCTGTGATCATTACCTGGACCATCCTGAATCCGTTCTTCTTGGCTGTTTCCCTGGCTTGTGGATTATTTACTGGAGGTCTGTACTTGACACATTGTGGCAGGATTTGATTTTTTCTGCATTCGTGGAGGAACCGGAGTTGTTCATGTGTTGCGGTTAGCGCAGGATTCCCATCTCCTGGCTTGTCTCAGCGTTTCTCGCCCGTAAGTGTTTAAAGTCTGGTTGAAGATTTGTAGCTCGGGTGTCCGTTGTTGTGGTTCTGTTCGCCGAGCTGGAAGTTTTTGCTGCAAACGTTTCGTTCCCTGACTAGGGAACATCATCAGTGCTATTGGAGCCTCCTGTGAAGCGCTGCTTTGATGTTTCTTCCGGTATTTATAGTGGTTTGTTCTTGCCGCTTCCGGGTGTCAGTTTCAGCTGTAGTAGTTTGTATGTGGGGTCCAGGTCGATGTGTCTGTTGATGGATGTTCTTGCCGCTTCCAGGTGTCACTATAAATACCGGAAGAAACATCAAAGCAGCGCTTCACAGGAGGCTCCAATAGCACTGATGATGTTCCCTAGCCAGGGAACGAAACGTTTGCAGCAAAATCTTCCAGCTCGGCGAACAGAACCACAACAACGGACACCCGAGATACAAATCTTCAACCAGACTTTAAGCTACTACAGAAGCTTGGCTGAGGAATTGACAAGAGGCAGCTCAGGCTTTAGGTGTTATAGGAGGGATAGTAAGAGAGGAGAGGGAATGGCATATTTAATTAAGGAATACATTACTACTGCAATTAGATTAGATATTTCTGAGGGACTGTCATAGTGTTAAAGTTTTGGTTGATGAAGAATTTGTTCAATGTGTTCAAGAACATTTTCTTTATCAATATATAAATGTTCCTGTAGAGAATGAGCAAAACTTGAATATCTTTTGCAAAATAAGGCAGAGCAAGTGACTGGAACTGGTGATTGTAATGCTGTTAGTTTTAAAATAGCTATGGAAAAGAATAAATCTTCCAAAAAAGTTAAAGCTCTTAATTGGAATAAGGTAAAATTTAGGGGAATGATGCAATAATTTTCAAAAGTTGATTAGAGCAGACCGTTTACAGCTAAAAGTATGACTGACAAGTGGGAGTCTTTCAAAGTGTGATAATGAGAGTTCAGAAGCATATGGTCCTGTTGGTTTAAGGGTATAAAGAGGGTAGGAACATGCTTTAAAAGGAAATCAGAAAGGCAAAAATGGAAAATTAGATAGCCCTCGCAAGTAAGATTTAAGATATCCCAAAAAAGATTCTATAAATATTTCAACAACAAGAGAGCAATGAGAGAGAGAGAGTAGGACCCTTTTAAAGATCAACAAAGTTGAGTTTATGTTGAACCTCAGGAAGTGGGAGAGATGGTAACTGAATATTTCACATCAATTTTTACTGTTGGAAAAAGAAACGAGGGCTAGAGAATTCAGGAAAATAAATATTGATATTTTAAAAACAGTTCACATTACAGAAGAGGAAGAACTGGAGGTCTTAGAAAACACAAAGATAGATATCCCTCCACACCTGATTATATGTGTCCCAGGACGTTGTGGGAAGTTGGGTAGGAAATTTTGGGGCACCTAGTAGAAATATTTGTTAGGGAAGAGTTAACATTATTTGCCCAGAAGCCATTTTCCTGATTCGGCTGAGAGTTCCATTTTGTGTCCCCAGCCAGAACTTTGCTGGCTATGCATTCCTTACTATGAGGTAATGTGAAAGGTTGTCCTTATCTTCCTTCTCAAGATAGTGTCTCCTCCCTTTGCTGAATGATCAGCACAGGCTGTAAAACCAGTCAAGTTGACATAAACTTTCCAATTCGTCCCCCTTCCTTCTCTAGTTATTGCCTCCTCATGGTTTTTCAGCCAATTAGGGGTATCTCTGCTTAGTGTTAACTGGAGCATGTAGTGATACCATTTCATTTGCCCACTTGTAGAATGCATAATAGTGCTTTAGTTTTGAACTTAATGACTAACCTCTAATTTAGTACCAACTTGTAAGCATGCCAAACTGTGTAATTAACGATCAGTTCCTTTCTCTTGATAATCCTGTAGTATCCTGAGGTACTTCGGACTAACACCGAGCCACAGTTAGGATGGTGAATTCCCATGATATATCATGTAATAAACTAATCAGTTTGCAAGGTCCGAGTCTCGAGAGTTTTCTTCAACACTGAGCATGGCTGAAGAACCAAAGAACTGGAATTTGGCTAATGTTGTGCTATTATTTAAGAAAAGATGTGAGGAAAAACCTGGGAACTATAGACCTGTGGGTCTAACTTTAGTGGTGGGTAAGTTGTTGGCGATGATTCTGAAAGATAGGCTTTATATGCTTTCAGAGAGGTAAGGATTGAGTAGAGATAGCATGGATTTTTTTGCAAGGAAAATCGTACCTCACAAACCTGCTTGAGTTTTTTGAGGAAGTAATCAAAAAGATTGAGGGCAGAAGAAGTTGTTTACGTGGATTTTAGTGCAGCCTTTGACAAGGTTCTGCATGGTTGACTGGTTAGTAAAGTTTGATCACGGGATTCAGAGTGAGTTTGTCAATTTGTTACAAAATTGGCTTTGGATTAGAAGACAGGATGGTGGTGGAGGTTTGTTTATTGGACTGGAGGCCTCTGACCAGCGGTGCTCCACAGAATTTGGTGCTAGGTCCACTACTTTTTATCATTTTACTTAAATAATAATTTACATATAGAAGGTATGGTTAGTAAGTTTGCAATAAGTTTGCTTCGTCCTAAGATGGCAGCACCATATGGCAGAATGGCTCTTGTGCCAGAACTCATTTGCTCCAACCGCTTTTCTTTTTCTTTCTTTTGCTTCTCTTTTTTATTTCTTTTCTTGACACTGTCCTGAACTTGGACAATATCATGGCAGCAAGCGTCCAACACAGGGAAGAGTGGGCCCTGGGCACACCTCACATGAGCAGCTACTTACTTTTCCAGAGCATGTACAGGACCTAAAATCAGTTTCTGTCATATTGGTGGAGACGACATCAGCAAGATCAACCCAGTGGAAAAAAATCTTGCCTGAGGTTTGGTGACTTTATTGTTGGTTGGGTCCAGCACTAGCGCCAGTGAAGCAGTGGCGGAAAGGCACGATGGCAACATTGATGAGGTGGGTCTACTGGTGAGAAATACAGCTCTGACATTGGTTGGTTTGGCGCAGCCATTGGCTCGCAATGGTCGAGCAGTACATGTCTAAGGATCAGCAACTTCAGTGTTGGTTGGGTCCTCTGCATACGGTGGTGAAGTGGTGGTGGAAAAAGAATGATGGCATAGGCATTGATGACAGTGTTGAGCTGGCTCATCTTCAGCCATATCTTTCCATTTTTCCCTTATTCTTAAATTATTCAAAATAGTGCTGTATCATGGTGACAAATGAAATGTTTTCACTGTATTTTATTGCTTTTTTTATGTAAAATGCACATGACAATAAAATAATAATCAAAATCAAATTACACCCAAATTGGTGGTGTAGTGGACAGTACAGATGGTTATGTCAGAGTACAATGGAATCGTCATCATATGGACCAATGTGCCAAGGAGTGGCGGATGGAGTTTAATTCAAATAAGTATGTGGTGTTGCATTTTGGTATGGCGAATCAGGAAAGGACCAATACACTTAATGGGAAGTGTTGCCAAATAAAGAGACCTTGGGGTGCAGGTTCATTGTTCCTTGAAAGTGAAGTCGCAGGTTAAACAGGGTAGTGAAGTAGGCTTTTGGTGTGCTTGCCTTTATTGTTCAGTGTGTTGAGTATGAGAGTTAGAAAGTCCTGTTGCAGCTATACAGGACTTTGGTTAGACCTTTTGGAATGCTGTGCGCAATTCTGGTCTCCCTGTTGTAGGAAAGACGTTGTTAAACTTGAAAAGTTTCAGGGAAGGTTTACGAGGTTGTTGCCAGGGTTGGAAGGTTTGAGCTGTAGGGGGAAGTTGAATAGACTGAGGCTATTTTTTCCTGGAGTATTGGAGGCTGAGGGGTGACCTTATAGAGGTTAATAAAATCATGAGGGGCATGGATAGGGTGAATTGCCAAGGTCTTTTTCCAAGTGGAGAAGAGTGCAAAATAGAGGGTATAGGTTTAGGAGATGGAGTTGGATAATCAGAAGGACTTTGAGAAGGAATCCAGAAGTTTAGACAGCGCAGTGACACAGGATTTTTCCCAATTGTCAAACTTACTGTTGTTTCTGGCATTCTTACCTGCATTTCATTTCACTTAATTCAATGAAATCGGTCGTTTCTTTCACGATCACATCAGCTGGTAACATTTATATCACAACAGAACAGCTAACACTTTCATAGATATTTTACAAAATGTGATTCGCACCTGTCCAAGAAAGCAAATAAATGAATGATGAACATAGAACATTTTGAATACAGGGAAACAGGTGAGAATGGAAATTCGAGAATTTAGAGGACAATATGCTCCATTATAAAGATTAAATCACATACTTTTTTAAAATCTGTGTCTTTTGATTGCAAATGTATTTTCAGCAATACTTTACTTGGTCTGTTTCCATTCAGTTCATCCTGGACTGATGCTGATGTACCCACTTTTATCATGACAAATTAAATGAAGTTTAATTTTGACCCATGAAGCATGCAGGTACAGCAGGCAGTGAAGAAAGCTAATAGCTTGCTGGCCTTCATAACAAGAGGAATTGAGTATAGAAGCAAAGAGGTTCTTCTGCAGCTGTACAGGGCCATGGTGAGACCGCACCTCGAATATTGTGTGCAGTTTTGGTCTCCAAATTTGAGGAAGGACATTCTGGATATTGAGGGAGTGCAGCGTAGATTCACGAGGTCAATTCTTGGAATGGCGGGACTATCTATGTTAAAAGGTTGGAGCGACTGGGCTTGCATACCCTTGAGTTTAGAAGGCTGAGAGGGGATCTGATTGAGATGTATAAGATTATTAAAGGATTGGACACTCTGGAGGCAGGAAGCATGTTTCCGTTGATGGGTGAGTCCCGAACCAGAGGACACAGTTTAAAAATAAGGGGTAGGCCATTTAGAGCAGAGTTGAGGAGAAACATCTTCACCCAGATAGTGGTGGGTGTGTGGAATGCTCTGCTCCAGAAGGCTGTCGGAGCAGAGTTTCTGGATACTTTCAAGAAAGAGTTGGATAGAGCTCTTAAGGATAGTGGAATCGAGGAATCCTGGGGGTAAGGCAGGAACAGGATGCTGATTGAGGATAATCAGCCATGGTTATAATGAATGGTGGTGTTGGCTCGAAGGGCAGAATGGCCTACACGTGCACCTATTGTCTATATTACGTCAGATGGCAATAACTTATTCAAAGACATGAATTTTAAATGGTATCTTAAACAGGAGAAGGACCTGTTTACCCGGAATTATGATACTGGCCGAAGGAAAGTGCAGCCTCTCAACCTGCACCAGCCGTTACCTCATGGCTGTGGTGACAGCAGACCTATTTATTACAATCACAGAGGTTATTCTGTGGCAGATTTAAATATTATTAATTTACCCTGTCTTTCCTGGATCTCACCACTATGTGTTCACAATGTTCTGATACATTCAGCCAAAAACTGTTCTGTCTGGTTGAAAGTTACCTCCTCCTTTGATCGATGTAATTGTCATCTATTTCCAGAACGTGGATACACAGTATTGCGCCAAGAAAAATGCAGCTGTCATCTTCTGAATAACATGCATTCTGGTCTATTTTTAAAAACATCCCCTTCTACTATAGATATGAACCGACAGAGGTAATTACCAATTGTTTCTGTTATCCAAAGCAGAATTAATTTTCTGTGCCGGTTGGGTGGGATTTAACTGTTTTGATTGGGTTTTAATGTCCTTGGTTCCATACACTTTCATTCTGTAGCTCAGTACTGACAGTGAGACATATTTTTATGACAAGTTGAGCCCATCAGAGACTGAAGGGGCATAGCAAATGAGAGAATCCCAGAGATGTAAAGCAGAAGAAAGTCTGTGATTTTACTTTTGTCGTTATCCGACACTTTCATCATTCTGAGGTCGGTGCAAGAATTATAGAATTCTTTTATTATAACATTCAGGGAACATACCTGAGACATTACAACAGTTCAGAATTTATATTTGCAATGGTTGGCATTTCACTGGTGAATTTAAATTGTTGCATAAACACTCGGTTCAAGTTCAAACTGCAAGTCTTAATGATGAAGTATTAATTATCCAATTAATAAATAAACAAAATATCTGACAGTAGTCTAGAGAACCCAGTGTATACATCGCATGAATGTAAAAAAAAATCATGAAGTCTATTGCGAATAACTGGAACCCAAGCATTGATCCTTATGCTACCCAGTGTCATTACCTTCCACTCCAAACAATACACGTTCTGTTTGCTATGAATTCTCAATTCAAGTCAGTATATTATCCTGATCCCATTTGCTTTGATGTTGCAAACTAACTTTTTATGTGGGACTTTGTCAAAGATCCCACAAATCAAAAGATTTCTGAAAATCCAAGTACCCATTCCACTAGATCTCCCTTATCTATTCTCTGAGATAATACCAACTTAACAGAATTATTTGAGGAAGTGACAAAGTTGATTGATGAGAGAAGAGCTGTAGATATCATATACGTGGACTTCAATAAGGCGTTTGATAAGGCTCCCCAAAGCAGGCTGATAGAGAAAGTGAAGGTGCTTGGGATCCGGGGTGTACGAGCTAGATGGATAGAGAATTGGCTGGACAACAGGAGACAGTGAGTAATAGTGGAAGGGAGTTACTCAAAATGAAGAACTGTGACCAGTGGTGGAGTAGCAGTTAGTGAAGGGGACTGTCAGAGAATGCAGCAGAATATGGATAGATTGGAGCGTTGGGCAGAGAAATGGCGGATGGAGTTCAGTCTAGGCAAATGCGAGGTGATACATTTTGGAAGACCCAGTTCTGAAGCAAACTATACAGTAAATTAGAATCCCTACAATATGGAAACAGGCCATTTGGCCCAACAAGTCCACACCAACCCAGTCCCCTACACCAATTACTCTAGACTTCCCCTATCCAATGCACCTTGCTTCATATCCCCCAACACGATGCGTAATTTAGCAAGGTCAGTTCACCTAATCTGCACATCTTTGGACTTAAGCACTGGGGCAATTGACATACAGAGAGATCTGCGTGTTCAGGCCCCATATTTCCCTGAAGGTGGCAATGCGGGTCAATAGAGTGGTCAAGAAGGTATACGGCATGCTTTCCTACATCGGATGGGGTATTGAGTACAGGATTTGCCAGGTCATGTAATAGTTGTATAGGACTTTGGTTCACCACATTTGGAATACAGCATACAGTTTTGGCTGCTACATTACCATTAGATGTGGATGCTTTGGAGAGGGTGCAGAAGAGATTCACCAGGATGTTGCCTGGTATGGAGGGTGCTAGCTATGAAGAGAGATTGAGTGGAATAAGATTATTTTCATTAAAAAGATGGAGTTTAAGGGGGCGATCCTGACTGAGGTCGACAAAATCATGAGAGGTATAGACAGGGTGGATAGCAAGAAGCTTTTTTTTCCCAGGGTGGGGGATTAATTACTAGAGGTCACAAGTTCAAGGTGAGATGGGAAAGGGTTAAGGGAAATATGCGTGGAAAGGTCTTTATGCAGAGAGGAGGTAGAGATGGACATGATAGCGTCATTTAAGATGTATCCAGACAGCTACATGAATGGGACAGAGGGATACAGATCCTTGGAAAATAGGCGATGGGTTTTACTCGAGGATCCGGATCAGCAGAGGCTTGGAGGGCTGAAGGGCCTGTTCCTGTGCTGTAATTTTCTTTGTTCTTTTTTGTTAGCGTGGTTTTGTCAGAGGGACAAAATGCATCATAAATGTGGTGAAATTCTTCGAGGACGTGACCAGGTCTTTGGATGAGAGTAGGGCAATTGATGTAGTTTATATGGATTTTAGCAAAGCCTTTGACAAGATTAAATTCAATTCCCTACAGTATGGAAACAGGCCATGCAGGCCAACAACTCCACACTGACCTTTCAAAGGTTAACCCACCCAGACCCATTCCCCTACCTTTACCCCTACCTAATGCTTCTGTCTCTATGGGCAATTTAGCATGGCCAATTCACCTAACCTGCACACCTTTGGACTGTGGGAGGAAAACAAGCACCCAGAGGAAACCCGCACAAACACAGGGAGAATGTGTAAACTCCACACAGATAGTCACCCAAGTCTGGAATCAAACCCAGGGCCCTGGTGCTGTGAGGCAGCAGAGCTAAGCACTGACTCACTGAACTGTCCCAAAGGCATACATAGGAGACTAACAACTAAAGTAAAAACACATGGAATTCAGAATAAGTTAGCAAATTGACTCAGACAGAGGAAGCCGAGGCAAAGCTGAAAGAAGGCTGTTAGTGTAATTGGAGACTGGTATCCAGTGGGATCAATTTTGGATCTTTTATTGTTTGTGATATTCGTAAATGATAATAAAGAGTATGTGAGTGAGTGAGTGTGTGTGTGTGTGTGTGTGTGTTCATGTGTGTTGTTGGGGGGTGGGGGTGGTTGGGGATACTGAGTAAGTTTGTGATGACACAAATATTGACTGGGTGGTTGGCAGTGAGGAAAATATTCTTAGGCTACAAACAAAAGTCGGTAGATTGGTCAAACAGGCAGATCAACGGCAGATAAATTTTAATCCTGATAAACCCTGACCTGATACATTTTGTCAGAAGTTGCAAGACAAGGCAGTACTCAGTGAATGGGAGGACACCAGACTGCATAAAGCAACCAAAAGATCTTAAGGTGCTTGTTAACAGATCTCTGAAGGTGGCAGGACTGGCTGATAGGGTAGTTAAGAAGGCGTACAGGATATGTGCCTTGACTAGTCAAAACGTAATTTATAAGAGCAGGGAAGTGCTGTTGGACTTTGTTTAGGCCATAGTTGGACTATTGTGTGTAGTTCTGGTCACTGCAGCATGGGAAGGATGCGTTTGCATTGGAGGGAGTGCAAAGGAGGTTCAGTAGAATGTTGCTTAGGCTGTAGCAATTTAGCTGTGAAGAGGGAGGCTGGATAAGCTCGGGTTGTTTCACGAAGAACAGAGATCGGAGTATCTATGAAAACCATAGACAGGGTGAATAGAAAGCAGTTGTTCCCCCTTTGACAGGGTGGTATAATTTTAAGCTGAAAGGCAGGAGGTTTAGAGGGGACATGAGAAAATTTCTTCCCACCTAGAAGTTGGTAAGGCGCCTGAAATTGAAATTGTAAACCTCCTGAAAGTACTTGGAAGAGCACTTGAAATGTCATAACATTCAAGGCTATGGGCCAAGTGCTGGAAAATGGGACTGATGTGGATTTAGTGTCATTTTGGTGGGACAAACACAATGGTCCAAAGGGCCTCTTCTGTTCGATGTGATTCTGCCATTTGAGAATTCTGAGGATAAGGATCTGAATTTGTTCCTGTTTTTTCTTTGGATATATTTTAAGAAAGTATTACCTAGTGAGTTCTAGCAGTTGTAGTCAGCATCAACTTTTGGTTCTGTGCCAGAGTGGTCATTCACAGATAGAATTTCTGAAATGAGTTTCAAAACTGAATTAACAAGAAAAGCAGTGGGATAACAGTACTTTGTAAAACAGCTTTCAAAGTGTTCTACAACATGAGGTATTGATTAGCTGAATAGCCTCAGCAAAATGAAAGTCATCGCTGAAAAGAATATTGAAAGATATTTCAATATTGATGGGACTGATAGTGGGTAAAATCATGCAAGTCTTGTTGTTTGAATATAAGTTGGAATTAGTATTTGGCCCCTAATAGGATCAGATTAATCCAGTGTCTGGAGTATTGAAGTACAAACATAAATCTCGATGATATCGCATCATTAAAATAAACCTGTTGTCATTCAATGACATTAAAAATAATGAGATACCACACAAGATAAAATAGTCTCTAAAACTGACAGTGTGCTCCTGGAGGAGGCTCCTCAGTAATGTGCAGTATTGTGGGTTTCTCTATGCTGTACAGAATGTGTATACACTGAGGCCACATTGATGGAATTTGGCTGAGCACTGACCCTATCTGGTCAAGAAAGTGTTCAGCAAGACAGTCTTTCCCTGGAGTAGTTTAAAGCCTGCTATTTCTCAGATGGTTTTGTAATGACCCATTTTTCAGTGATACCTGGTGTTTCCCATTCCTTGATGTAAAGAGATGGTGTTAGTGGATCTTGCTCAGGCAGCTTGCTACAAATGGGAGCCCAGCTACAATATTAGCAAAAGGTGAGTTGAGCAGGTCATTATGGAGTGATAACTGACGGTGAGCACAGGTGGTATTGACTACCTGCGTGTTTTCATCACAGTGGATGTGTGGGGACATGGTATTTGTGAGGACAGATCACTGGGAGCGGTGTTAAGCACAGGGTTCCATTTATGATGTGTATTGTTGAATTATTTGTTTGTCAAAAAGACATGAGTTATGCTATTTGTAGAAAGAGGCATAGTGCTGTGGCGTACAGTTTAACAGGACAAACAGAGATCTGGAGGGTTGTGGTAGCAGCTGTCCCACAGAGGATCAAACAACTTTGTCAAACAAGACGTTTCCCATCTTGCCCTTTGTTGCTTTGTCCTTTGATGTTCCCCAAACGATAATGGACTATGTGAAGATACTCCCATGTACATTTACTTGGGATTGTTATTTCATTTTAGGCTCTTAATTTGTGTAAGTATTTATTACTGCTATTATTATTTTATTGGTACTAACGTTTTAGAGATAAATACCTGGATATATTTTTAGACCAATTCACTGTGAGGCCATAGTTTCTCTCTCTCTCTTCCCTATCTCTCCCTCTGCCCTTCTCTCCCTCCCACTCTGAGATTCTCTCTCTAGCTCTCTTTGTCTTTGTTCTTCACTTGCTCTCCTCCTCCTCGATCTCTCTGTTCTCTCTCTGTTCCTGTTTCTTCTTCCCCACTCTTCCCCTCTTCTCTCTGTCACTAACTCCCTCTGTCTCTTTCTCTATCATTCTCTCTTTCACCCTGTCTTTTTCTCTTAGATCTGAAAGTGCCCACACAATATTGTATCCCCCTATTCTGTTCCCATTTTACTCCCCTCTCAAATGTTTGCCCTTCCCCAATTATTTTGCCCTCCTCACCAAATGTGTACCCTCTCAAATATTTTGCTGTTCCCCCATATCATGCTGAGCCCCACTCCCTGGCGCAGAGATTAATGAGTTTGTCTGGACTAACTGGCCTGTAACTGACTGCTTTCATGCACAGCAAGATCCCAGTCCCAGAATTATGGAAGCTTCACATCACACAGATGGTCCTTTCAGACCATCATGCCTCCCTAGTACCACAACCACCAACAACTCTCCATCGTCTCTCCACACTCCCCATTTAAATGATCCTAGTGCTGTCCAGCTCCTCAGGCCTTGCCCTGAATGGCATTGTTACTCCCCTACCTGGGGAGACCACTCTTCCGCCCTGTCTCATACTCTGCCTCTCTGTCCTCTCTCACCCTTCCATCTCTCTCTCTCCTACAACAGTCCCTTCCCCCCCCCCCCCCCCCACCAAGCCCCATCAAACACTCCCCCTCTCCCTGGCTCTCTCTCTCACCACCTTCTTGCTTCCCATTCCTCTGCTCAAGAACTCAGGGGCAAGGCTACTCTGCCTCCCCTCAAAGACTCACAATCCCTGGGCTGAAGGACATGGTGAGTATGTTCAGAGACGAACTGGTCTTTTGACTGACTGCTTTAATGCACAGCAAGATTTCAGTCTGCAGCCAACCGATCACACACTCAATGAGAAAGGTACTTTATGCCCCTTCCACTCATCCCTCCACCCCCTGGCCCGGTTTGGACAACAGTGAGGGTAAAACCCGGGAGAGACATGGGAAATGTGTATCCTACTGCATTAACTGTACAGCAACTTGTGGCACTCAGTCCAAATCTTCCCAATCCCCCTTCCCTGCCACTGGGACAGAGCAGAGGGGCCAGGAAGAAAGAGGGAGAGAAAATGCATTGAGAGAAAAAGAGAAGAACCAGCAGACAGAGAATGTGATAGTGACAGTCAGCGGGAGGGAATGAGAGAAAGAGAGTTCAAGGGAGGAAGAGATCGCAAGTGAAAATCCCAAGGACAGAAACAAGATGTCAGGCTAATAAAAGCAAGTATATTATCTCCATTCTTTATCTACCTTCAGAGACTGGTATACATTCACCCAAATCTCTCTAATTGTCAATGCTTCCCAGGGTCCTGTTGTTCATCGTGTATTTCCTTGTCTTGTTTGTCCTGCCCACGTGCATCACATCACCTCACCTTATTACTGCTGTTTCGTCGACATCAAGGATTACTTTCTGTTTAGGGACTTGTTAAGTTTCACCATTTTAACATGAAATTCAGTGCACTGCTATTACTAAGTCCCCTTTATCCATATTCTCTGGGAGTGAGGGACAGCTGGGGTGTGTGGTAGGGGGTATATGGGCCAACACAGGCAAGTGGGACTATTTAACAATGAAAACTGGAATGGCATTGTCAAATTGGGCTGAAAAGCCTGTTTCCATGCTGTAGACCTTTAGGATTCCATAAAACCTCCACAATCACAGCTCCATCTCCCTCTGCTTGACAGTGACTATCACCCACACCCCAACGCTCACCAGCTGCTACTGAAATTTTCCACTGAATCTTGTTGAAACAAGGAAGACTCCACATCGCTCCCATTTTATTTCAGAATTCCAGGAATTGCTTTTCTTGCGTCAATGTAATGTCTCCTGTGTTTTGCTTTATCCTTTTATGGAGGTGAGAGAAATACACCACACTGTAATATCGAGTCCACATAGTTGGCAATTTCTTGATCCTTTGATCACACAAATACTCAGACACCAGCCCTGCATTCTCTCAGTGATCAGAGCTCCCTCTTTCCATCTGAAATGAACTGATTCCTCCATAATCTAAGAGTGAAATAAATGATTAATAACCAACCAATTGATAAAGTTAAAGTTACAGAATCATTTGCATTTTTCCAACTGAAATGCACACATTTTGAAATCAAACTGTAGCAGCTACACAGTAACAAATGGGTGTAAGTGGAGGGGGAGAGAGAATCAAATGAGCTGCTGCACACACAGACAGTGCTGTTGGAAACTAAGGTGTTGATAGTTGGGGAATAATGTAAATTGTGATGTAGTTGGACTGGGGCAACCTCACTGGACTTGTAATGCAATGTAAAAAGTGAGGTCTGCAGATGCTGGAGATCAGAGCTGAAAATGTGTTGCTGGTTAAAGCACAGCAGGTTAAGCAGCATCCAAGGAACAGGAAATTCGACGTTTCGGGCCAGAGCCCTTCATCAGGAATGAGGAGAATGTGCCAGGCAGGCTAAGATAAAAGGTGGGGAGGGGCGATGGAGATGTGATAGGTGGAAGGAGGTCAAGGTGAGGGTGATAGTTTGGGGTGGGGTGGGGTCGGAGAGGTCAGGAAGAAGATTGCAGGTTAGGACGGCGATGCTGAGTTGAGGGAACCGACTGAGACAAGGTGGGGGGAGGGGAAATGAGGAAACTGGAGAAATCGGAGTTCGTTCCTTGTGGTTGGAGGGTTCCCAGGCGGAAGATGAGGCGCTCCTCCTCCAGCCGTCATGTTGTTATGTTCTGCCGATGGAGGAGTCCAAGGACCTGCATGTCCTCGGTGGAGTGGGAGGGAGAGTTAAAGTGTTGAGCCACGGGGTGGTTGGGTTGGTTAGTCCGGGCATCCCAGAGGTGTTCTCTGGAGCGTTCCGCAAGTAGGCGGCCCCTCTCCCCAATGTAGAGGAGGCCACATCGGGTGCAGCGGATGCAATAGATGATGTGTCTAGAGGTGCCGGTGAACTTGTGGCGGATATGGAAGGATCCCTTGGGGCCTTGGAGGGAAGTGAGGGAGGAGGTGTGGGCGCAAGTTTTATATTTCCTGCAGTTGCAGGGGAAGGTGCCGGGAGTGGAGATTGGGTTGGTGGGGGGTGTGGACCTGACGAGGGAGTCATGAAGGGAGTGGTCTTTGCGGAACGCTGATAGGGGAGGGGAGGGAAATATATCCCTGGTGGTGGGGTCCGTTTGGAGGTGGCGGAAATGACGGCGGATGATACGCTGTATGCGGAGGTTGGTGGGGTGGTAGGTGAGAACCAGTGGGGTTCTGTCTTGTTGGTGGTTGGAGGAGCGGGGCTCAAGGGCGGAGGAGCGGGAAGTGGAGGAGATGCGGTGGAGGGCATCGTTGATCACCTCTGGGGGGAATCTGCGGTCCGTGAAGAAGGAGGCCATCTGGGCTGTATGGTATTGGAACTGGTCCTCCTGGGAGCAAATGCGGCAGATACGAAGGAATTGGGAATATGGGATGGAGTTTTTACAGGGGGCAGAGTGGGAGGAGGTGTAGTCCAGGTAGTCAGTCGGTTTATAGTAGATGTCTGTGTTGAGTCGGTCGCCCGAGATAGAAATGGTAAGGTCTAGGAAGGGGAGGGAGGAGTCCGAGACAGTCCAGGTGAATTTGAGGTCGAGATGGAAGGTGTTGGTAAAGTTGATGAACTGTTCAACCTCCTCGTGGGAGCACGAGGCAGCGCCGATACAGTCATCGATGTAGCGGAGGAAAAGGTGGGGTGTGGTGCCAGTGTAGTTGCGGAAGATGGACTGTTCCACATATCCTACAAAGAGACAGGCATAGCTGGGGCCCATGCGGGTGCCCATGGCAACTCCTTTAGTTTGGAGGAAGTGGGAGGATTGAAAAGAGAAGTTATTCAGGGTGAGGACCAGTTCAGTCAGTTGAAGGAGGGTGTCAGTGGAAGGGTACTGGTTGGTGCGGCGGGAAAGGAAGAAGCGGAGGGCTTTGAGTCCTTCGTGATTGGGGATGGAGGTGTACAGGGACTGGATGTCCATCGTGAAGATAAGGCGTTGGGGACCGGGGAAGCGAAAATCCTGGAGGAGGTGGAGGGCGTGGGTGGTGTCCCGAACATAGGTGGGGAGTTCTTGGACTAAAGGGGACAGAGCCGTGTCGAGGTACGCGGAGATGAGTTCGGTGGGGCAGGAGCAGGCTGAGACAATGGGTCGGCCGGGGCAGTCAGGTTTGTGGATTTTGGGCAGAAGGTAGAAATGGGCGGTGCGGGGTTGTGGGACTATGAGGTTGGAGGCAGTGGATGGAAGATCCCCTGAAGTGATGAGGTTATTGATGGTCTGGGAGATGATGGTTTGGTGGTGGGAGGTGGGGTCATGGTCAAGGGGGCGATAAGAGGAGTCCCAGACGTAGGTGGGGAGAATGACTCCTCCATGATTTTCGCTTCCCCGGTCCCCAACGCCTTATCTTCACGATGGACATCCAGTCCCTGTACACCTCCATCCCCAATCACGAAGGACTCAAAGCCCTCCGCTTCTTCCTTTCCCGCCGCACCAACCAGTACCCTTCCACTGACACCCTCCTTCGACTGACTGAACTGGTCCTCACCCTGAATAACTTCTCTTCTCAATCCTCCCACTTCCTCCAAACTAAAGGAGTTGCCATGGGCACCCGCATGGGCCCCAGCTATGCTTGCCTCTTCGTAGGATATGTGGAACAGTCCATCTTCCGCAACTACACTGGCACCACACCCCACCTTTTCCTCCGCTACATCGATGACTGTATCGGCGCTGCCGCGTGCTCCCACGAGGAGGTTGAACAGTTCATCAACTTTACCAACACCTTCCATCTCGACCTCAAATTCACCTGGACTGTCTCAGACTCCTCCCTCCCCTTCCTAGACCTTTCCATTTCTATCTCGGGCGACCGACTCAACACAGACATCTACTATAAACCGACTGACTCCCACAGCTACCTGGACTACACCTCCTCCCACCCTGCCCCCTGTAAAAACTCCATCCCATATTCCCAATTCCTTCGTCTCTGCCGCATCTGCTCCCAGGAGGACCAGTTCCAATACCGTACAGCCCAGATGGCCTCCTTCTTCAAGTACCGCAGATTCCCCCCAGACGTGATCAACGATGCCCTCCACCGCATCTCCTCCACTTCCCGCTCCTCCGCCCTTGAGCCCCGCTCCTCCAACCGCCACCAAGACAGAACCCCACTGGTTCTCACCTACCACCCCACCAACCTCCGCATACAGCGTATCATCCGCCGTCATTTCCGCCACCTCCAAACGGACCCCACCACCAGGGATAGATTTCCCTCCCCTCCCCTATCAGCGTTCCGCAAAGACCACTCCCTTCGTGATTCCCTCGTCAGGTCCACATCCCCCACCAACCCAACCTCCACTCCCGGCACCTTCCCCTGCAACCGCAGGAAATGTAAAACCTGCGCCCACACCTCCTCCCTCACTTCCCTCCAAGGCCCCAAGGGATCCTTCCATATCTGCCTCCTTCCACCTATCACATCTCCATCGCCCCTCCCCCAAGTCCTTCCTCCCTACCTTTTATCTTAGCCTGCCTGGCACATTCTCCTCATTCCTGATGAAGGGCTCTGGCCCGAAACGTCGAATTTCCTGTTCCTTGTAATGCAGTGACCAAGAATAAAAAAAACAGCAATTGGCAGAATTTAATCTCAAATAATTAATCCATTTAGAATTGAAAGTTAGGTTCTGCAATGGCACTGTGAAATTAACACCAATTGCTGTAAATACACATCTGCTTCACTCATGTCCTTCACCAAAGGGAATCTGGGAATCTTACCTGGTCTGGCCCAGAAGTGTTTTCAGAAGACATGAAATAGTTCTGACTGATATATAATGCATGGTTAAAGATGTATGTTTCAGACATGAGTGAGGAACGAAAACAGGCATGCTGTTCGTTTTCAGCTTCGACATTGAAATTGGCAACGCACACAATGAACACAGTAAAGTACTTCTTCCTAACAACTGGTAGCAGGACAGACATGGTCAAGGTTGTTTTTGCTGATTATTACATCACTTCACTCCTAAATGTTGATTGCCCTTTAAACATCATCTCAAAGACGTGCTTCAAATGGCAAGGACTGAGACCGATTCTGACTGGGGAGCATCAGATTTGCAGGAGCAACACGAGGGACCAAATTCGTCAATTCGTGAGGAGATGGTCAACCAGACTAGACCTGAAACTCGCATGAAGGGAACCAGTAAGAGAGAATAACTTACTTGTGTCCCACTCCTCCAATAGATGGAGCCCAGAAAGAGAGAGAGAACAGCAGTCTGGCAGACAAAGGGATGAATAATTGTGAGGCAGGGAGAAAGACAAGCGGATCATGGAGCTACAGGTGAAAATGGAGTTGGCTGTGCCTGAAGCAGCCCGTGTCATGACCACGGCCTGGGTTGTGGAGGGTCAATGCAAACTCAATGGGCCAAATGTCTCTTTCTGCAGTGTAGGGATTCTATGATCTTTGACAAGTTGAGATGATGATCACAGATAAGTACCTAATGCAATTAATCATTAAAGCAAACATTAAGAATTAGAGCTACACAAAACCTGTTAATTGAGCTAAATGTTGAGCTGGGAACTGAACTGAACTGCCTTGCCAAAGAATTCATCAATCTTGGAGAGTTGGCACAGGAAGATTACCAGGAGGGTACCAGAGCTGGAGAACTTCATTTAAACTTGTTCACAAATGGGAACATCATTGGTTGGGCCGACATTATTTTCCATCCCCAATTGCCTAGAGGGTAGTTAAAGGTCAAGCACATTGCTGTGGTTCGGGAGTCCCATGTAAGCCAGACCAGGTCAAATGGCAAATTTCCTTACCTAAAGTTCATTAGTGTATGAGGTGGGTTTTCACAACAATGTTTTAATGGGGAAGACTCCTTCCTTTTCCCCTGAAATTGAGTTCAATTCCCAACATCTGCCACGGTAGGATTCAAACTCATGTCCCCAGAACATTGACTCGATTTTTTTTTTCTGCCCTTGCCCAGTCCCTTCCCACTTCCATCTGTGATTCCTCTGACGCCTTACTTGGGTTCTAGATGCTGCCAGGTTCATAGTGTTGTCAATCACAGGGACCCTGTTTCCAAAACTCATTCAACTTTCACGACAGAATAATCATCTCAATCCTTGTGCTCCTCGTGTTGTGGCTCAGACTGGGAACACTTCACAGTTCCCATCTTCATATCCCGCAGTTTGACCTACACTGCTGTCCCACAGGGACAAATCACCCTTTGGTGTAGAAGGATGGACTGGGCAAGGAATGGGAATTTTAATCAGTCACTAAGTTAGCTTGGAAATATCTGCTGCACATTATATTCCATCTGCTAATTCCTTCCTTACTCAATGAAGTTGCCCACATCTTCGGTCGTCCCCACAGCTTTCTCCCACCCACTTTTCAGAGAACTTGGAAACATCACATTTGTTCCCTTCAGCTACTCATTGCTATCAATTGTAAGTGCCTGTGCCTTTATCAGTGACCCTTCAGGCAGCCCCACTTGGTACCAACTCAAAGAAAGTGAGGACTGAAGATGCTGGAGACCAGAGTTGAAAAGTGTGGCGCTGGAAAAGCCCAGCAGGCCAGGCAGCATCTGAGGAGCAGAAGAACCAAAGTTTCGGGCATAAGCCCTTGTTCAGGAATGAAGCTGGTGTGCCACGTGGGCTGAGATAAAAGGTGGGGGGAGAATTTGGGGGAGGGGCACTGGGAATACGATAGGTGGAAGGAGGTGAGGGTGATAGGCCGGAGAGGGGGTAGGGGCGGAGAGGTTGGGAAGAAAATTGCAGGTCAAGAGGGCAGTGCTGAATCCGGGGATGGGACTGAGATAAGGTGTGGAGAGGGAAATGAAGCTGGAGAAATTTACATTCAATCTGTGTGGTTGGATGGTTCCTAGGCGGAAGATGAGGCACCCTTCCTCCAAGCGTCGGGTGGCCAAGGTCTGGCGATGGAGGAGGCCAAGGACCTGCATGTCCTTCGCAGAGTGGGAGGGGGAGTTAAAGTGTTCAGTCATGGGGTGGTTGGGTTGATTGATGCAGGTGTCCCAGAAGTGTTCCCTGAAACGTTCCGCAAGTAGGCGGTCTGTCTCCCTAATGTAGAGGAGACCACATCGGGTGCAGCGGATACAGTAAATGATGTGTGTGGAGATGCAGGTGAATTTGCAACGGATATGGAAGGATCCACTGGGGCCTTGGAGGGAGGTGAGGGGGGAGGAGTGGGCTCAAGTTTTGCACTTCTTGTGGTTGCAGGGGAAGGTCCGGGAGTGGAAGTTGGGCTGGTGGGGAGTGTGGACATGACGAGGGAGTCACGGAGGGAGTGGTCTCTGTGGAACGCTGATAGGGGTCGGGAGGGAAATATATCCGAGGTGGTGGGGTCTGTTTGGAGGTGGCGGAAATGACGGAGGATGATACGGTGTGTCCGGAGGTTGGAGGGGTCCAATGAGGTTCTGTCCTGGTGGTGATTGGAGGGGCAGGTTTCAAGGGCGGAGGTGCGGGAAGTGGAGGAGATGCGGTGGAGAGCATCGTCGACCACGTCGGAGGGGAAATTGCGGTCTTTGAAAAAGGAGGCCATTTGGGCTGTTCGATAGTGGAATTGGTCCTCCTGGGAGCCGATGCGGCGGATGCAAAGGAATTGGGAATATGGGATGGCGTTTTTACAGGGGGCAGGGTGGGAGGAGGTGTAATCTCGGTAGCTGTGGGAGTCGGTTGGTTTGTAGTAAATGTCTGTTGAGTCAATCGCCCGAGATAGAAATGGAGAGGTCGAGGAAGGGAAGGGAGGAGTCTGAGGTGGTCCAGCTAAATTTGAGGCTGGAGTGGTACTAGCTCACCAAGGTGGAAATTACCTTGTTTACTGCCCACCAGCTAGTCTTCCAACCTCCAGGGCACAGCAAACACCGTGACATTCATGGTACAGTCTCTCTTAACATCGCAATGGTGTCACGAACCCACAGAAAGCAGAGATGAGGGAGGGAGGCAGAGAAGTGAGAGGCAAAGAGAGAGAGAGAGAGAGAGACACACACACACAGGGAGAGAAATAAGGAGACAGAAGAGGAGAGACAGACACAATGTCAATGCCTATGAGAGAGAGAGAGCTGTGAGGGCTCACTGGGCTGAATACATTCCTAAATGATGAAACAAAATTCAGAGACAGATCTATAGTCAATGACCGTGTGGGGATGGCATTTCAAACCCATGGCCAAAGGAACAATGATGGGAACAATGTCGAGGTGAGTTCTTCCTCTGTACCTAACACCATTCTGTCCCTTTCCTGGGAGTGTTTGATGAGGATGGAGTGGAGGGAGATTTACTCTTATCAATCCCAGGATTGTTCCTGCCCTGGATGTATACAGATGGCATTACATGTGGCATTACAGAGGCAACATTTCTCTTTGAAAAGCTTCTGCTGTCATTGCCCTGTCAATTTTGGTGGGAGACAGATAAAATGGAGATGTCTGAGTCCTTGAAGTGTGAAGCAAGCTCCATTAAACAATCCCTGGATGTTATACTAACACGGGTCATTCACACACATAGATCAGCTTCTGTCATTTGTACAGAAACCACCCTGAACCCCTCGATTAGATTCTAGTCTGAAACTCACTCCCCCATATCTGGTATTCTTTATACAAACCACCCCGAGACCCTCAATGAGATGTGGACATCATTATAGTGTTCTGATTTCTGTTCATTAGACAGCCATAATCATTTTCACTCAGTCCCATTTAGAATCTACGTGTAGAAATGGGAACTATCTCATTTGTTTTCTTTTTGACTGTTTTCATTTCTATCTGCATCCAAATGATATCCAGTGTCACTATTTCCGTTGTTAGTGTCTTTTGTTAAAACATCTGACATTGCAATGTCCAGCATTACACTGTCCAGTGTCACAGTCTGATCTCACAGTATCTAGTGATAATGTTCAGAGTGACAGTGTCAAGCGTTGGAGTGTCCGGACTGGTAGTGTCATACAGGGAGTGACAATGTCCAGAGTTATTGTGCCTGGAGGTACGGTGTCTGGGGTGACACAGGAAAATGAAGCTCAATCAAAACCAGCCTCCCGATCACTGGATTTGCAACAAAGTGACATTCAACCATTCAATGACCCTCAAAATCGTTCAGTTGTTCCTCACCAGAATTTACAAATAGCAGATCTTGGATATCAAATTTATAACTTAAACAGAAATTAACAATTTATTATGTCACTTTAGCAGAACACAGATATCATAAACCCATGCACCCCCCCCAATTCGCACACCAGCAGACAGTTAAGAGATAAACTTGTTTACAATTTTAATTTGCCAGTTGATAACAGTTTTAATGATAAATAGTAGGCCATCATGAAATCCCTTGATGCTGGGTTGCATTACAGGCACAAGAACTGTACACCCTGTTTGAACTTAAAGTCACCAGTCAATGCAAACAAATTCTGAAGACCTGTGGAGACTAATACTCATTCCTGAAGACTCGCATTCTCATCTCAGACCTTTTAACAAGTTAATAACTGGGGAAATAACTAGACAAAGTCAAACCAAAAAGAAGACCAGACCAGTCCAGCAACTTCCAAAGAAGCACTTCCTCCAAGCCCAAAATCCAGTCAGAGCGAGGTCACTCATGGTTTTTGCGTTCTCTCTCACCATTCTCTGTGGTTACCTGCTTGGCAGCATTCCTCTTACTGACTGACCCATTCAATATCCATCCAGCTGTCAGTCCCTGAGCAGAACTACATCTCGGTGCTGAATCGTCTGCTGTGTTCAGAGAGCTGTAATTCACCTGCATTATCTTTCCTGGCCAAAACCTAACAGCAAACATCAGTCTTTTGTCTCTCGTTTTTTTTTAAAGAAGAACTAGCCACTGTTCAAAGTTCAATTCTCAATTTGGACTCACAGTTCCAAACCAAAATGAGAAAAATAAAAAACGTAGTGATGGTCACAATACTGGTCTTGTAGTGTCCAGCTGAACAGTGCCCACTCGTGCAGTGTTCAAGTAATACAGTGCTCACTCATGCAATGTTCCAGGAATGCAGTGCCCACTAGTGCAGTGGTCCAGTAATGCAATGTTCCAGTAATGCAGTGCCCACTTGTGCAGTGTTCTAGTAATGCAGTGTTCCAGTAATGCAGTACCCACTACTGCAATGTTCTAGTAATGCAGTGCCGACTCATGCAGTGTTGAATATTATTGGCGGATGTGTCCCTGTGAGACTGGGCACAAATAACCCACTTCAACTCCCTTTCCCACTCCACAATGACACTTACTGCCCTCACCAAATCCAAGCTATCTGACGACTGGAGGAAGAACACCTCATCTTCTGCCTTGGGACCCTCAACCACATGGCATCAACATTGACGTCACTAGTTTCCAAATTTCTCCTCTTTTTCCCCCCCCACCACCTCATCCCAGATCCAACCCTCCAAGTCGGCTCTCCCCTCTTGACCTGTCCATCTTCCTTCCTAACTATATGTTCGACCTTCCCCACTGGCCAATCGCAATCACCCATCCAACTGGACTTACCGAGCACCTTCCCAGCTACCTTCACCAAAAGCCCCACCCTCACTCTATTTATCTCTCAACCCCCTTATTCCCCCACATTCCTGATGAAGGGCTTATACCTGAAACATTGATTCTCCTGTTCCTCGGATGCTGCCGTGCTTTTCCAGCACCTCCCATTTTGACTCTCACTAATGTTACAGTGCTAAGTCTCACAGTGCCCAGTGTTACAGTGGATAGTATTAAGGTATCCAGTCTCCACAGTGCCCAATACTATAGTGCCCAGCCTCACACTGCCTAGTGCTACAGTGGCAATGTTGCAGCATGCAGTTTCACAGTGCCTGGCCTCCACAACAGCCAGTGCTATAGCATACAGTCTCACAGTGCCCAGTCTCTCAGTGTTTCCGATGTCTCATCCACTGCCCCTACCACCATCACCGAGGTTTACTCGGTGTCCATGTTTTACCAAGTGTCCTGTTTCGGAGATATTCCTCCATGCACTGTACTGCCGTGTTGTCCATGTTGGGGTCAAACTTATTTGCAAAGTCCCATCTCTGATGGACCACCCACTATAGATCTCCTGCCCCATACACACAAACCAAGTGGCGATACCTTCCCGTGCAGGGAGGGTACAGGGCACCCCTCGCAATGTCACCAGCCTCAAAGGACCACTTTACTGCCCGGCCAAGTGTCCTGGTGGCCCCTTGGGTGTACGGGATGGAGCCGGCTACATTGGGCATTCTGTGCAGGGTAGCCCACACATGCTCGTCCGGGCTGTAGGTGTCCTCCGACCATTTGAGGAAGGCCTGGATCTCGGCACTGTCAAACACATGGCCAACAAACTCCCTGGTGGCCATGAAGTAGGCGCTGCCCATGAAGATGGTGGTGCGGATGTTCGGCTGGTCTTTCAGTTGCACCGTCAAGACGACTTGGTCGAGGGTATCGTGGTGGTATTGCCAACGTTTCTAAAAGGCAAGCGCAAGAGAGAGTGAGAGAGATGAGAAAGTAGAAATGATAGCTTTTCAACTTCGCCTATGGCTTTTCCCCTCCTCAGCTCCTCTGCACTCTCCTCGCCCTCAGCTCCAGCAAGATCCATGCACACTCCTTCTCTCAGCTACTCACCTTACAGTGGAGAGCAAGGCCATTCAGCCCCTCAGGCCTTTCTCACTCCTATTGCCTCGTGCCAGTCACCTGCCTATTTCCCCATATCCCTGCCTCCCAAACCATCTCCCAATGCTCATTTGCTGAGCAAATATAAAACTCATCCTCAAACTCTCCCAGTGGACCTGGCTTCAAAAATGCACTTCAAGCTGTGCTCTCTGGTCATAAAGAGAGCACCAGAAAAATAGATCCTTCAGCCCATTGTGTCTGCGCTGGCAAAACAGGCTCCTTGCTACTCCAGTCTCATTTTCCAGCACTCGGAACATCGCCTTTCATGTCTCACCAGTGCAATGGAGACACTTTCCTGTGGTCATCAACTCCTGGAGTGGGACTTGAACACAGAGCTTTTGCCTTAGAGAGAAGGACAGGGATATAGTTCTTTGAAAGTGCATTACAGATAGACAGGGTGGTGAAGTATGTGTTTGATACCTTTACCTTCATTGGTCAGTGCATTGAGTATAGGAGTTGGGATGTAATGTTGCAGCTGTAACCGAGATGGATAGAGCTCTGAAAGATAGTGGATTCAAGGGTTATGGGGATAAGGCAGGAACAGGATACTGATTGCGGATGATCAGCCATGATTATAATGAATGGTGGTGCTGGCTCGAAGGGCCGAATGGCCTACTCCAGCACCTATTGTCTATAAGTAGGAGTATCTTTGACTATCTCTGATATGCCTTTGCCATTACCAAGTGTGATCTATTGTCTGTAGAGGACATTGGTGAGGCCACTTTTAAAATACTGCATACAATTCTGGTCGCCCTTCGAAAGAAAGGATGTTGTTAAACTTGAGAGGGTGAAGAAAAGATTTACCAGGATGTTGCCGAGATTGGAGGGGTTGAGTTACAGTAAGAGATCGAATAGGCTGGGGCTATTTTTCCTGGAGTGTCAGATGCTGAGGGGTATCCTTACAGAAGTTCATAAAATCAGGAGGGGCATGGATAGATGTTGAAATGATCAGCCGGATGATAGTACACCTCACACAGCTTCCTTTATCACATACATGCAAGAAGACTCAACCAGCCGGGTCAAAGCCCACCCTTACCTGGAGAGTCTGAAACAGGCAGTTGCAATCACACTTTTACACACAAATCAGCGTTCCCTTTTCATGAATTACATTTTGATTTCAAGCCTTAGCAACACAACTGATCAATCAGATCCTGATCTAGGTACATGGTATTTAGCATTAGATCATTGACCTTAAACTTCTACAACACCTGTTGAGTGTTGTTTTGGTCTTCCTGCCTTCTCACTTAACTGGAGCCAGTTTCAGTAAGTTAGCTAGCTTACATACGTACTTGGCTGCATTTTTCTGTTGCTGCTCAGAATTGTTTAGCTGACCTCCTTTTCTGTTCTTGCCCCATTTTGATTCCTTCCATGTCGGTCTTTTCCCAAGGGTGGGGAAGTCCAAAACTAGAAGCATAGGTTTAAGGTGAGAGGGGAAAAACCTGAAGGGTTACTTTTTCACGCAGTGGGTGATGTGTGCCTGGAATGAGCTACCAAGAGGTGGTGGAGGCGGCTGGTACAATGACAATATTTAAAAGGCATCTAGATGTGGATGAACAGGAATAGGTTAGAGAGATATGTGCCAAAGGCTGGCAAATGGGACTAGGTCAGATTGGAATGACTGGTCAGCGCAGACAGGTTGAACTGAAGGGTCTGTTCCATACTGTATGATGCTATGACTCCGTGATCTCTGGTTATTTAGTTTTAGAACACCAAAGTAATAAGTTGCCCTTCAGCCCATCGTGTCAGCATTGGTCAAAAAGACAAGCTCCGAGCTATTCTCATCCCATTTCGCAGCACTTGTCCAATACCATTGAGTGTCTCATAATAGCAATGAAGACACCTTCCTGGGCCATCAGCTCCTGGAGTAGGACTTGAATCCAAAGCTCCTCCCTCAGAGTGAAGGACACCACACATTAGATTCTCTACAGTATGGAAACAGGCCATTTTGCCCAACAAGTCCACACCAATCCTCTGAAGAGCCACCCATCCACACGCATTACCCTACCCGATATTTACCCCTGACTAATACACCCGAATACTTTGGGCAATTTAGCATGACAAATCTACCTGGCCTGCACATCTTTGTGGATTGTGGCAGGAAATCAGAGCACCCGGAGGAAACCCATGCAGACATGGGGAGAATGTGCAAACTCAACACAGACAGTCGCCCAAGGCTGGAATCGAACCCAGGTGTTTGGCACCGTGAGGTAACAGTGCTAACCACTGAGCCACCATGCCACCCCTTCCGCAAGACACAAGACACTTTATTCACATTGTGTCAAAAGATATCTTTTATCCTCGGTCCTTGTGGCATCATGCATGGGAGATATGGATCCTTGGTTACCAAGGGGAGGATAGATTATTGATGGTATGCAGGAATGTGGATGGTGGAACAGGATCAAAAAAGCCAATGCCTACTCTTGTTCCTTGTATGTATGGGAGCAGATCTCTTTTTTTTAACCAACTTACATCGGAACTGGCCATCATCTCATACAAATGTAGTTTAGGCTTCATTTACGTTTCAATTCCTCAGTCATCCTCACCATGCCTCTAACCCAAAATCTTACATCTGCATTCCATTGCACTTGTACAATCGGTGAACAGTGAAGTATATTTCCTCGTCTTCATTACCGAGTGCTCACCCTGTACCCATTAAATAATCCTTACCTCAATCTCCTTTCTTCCAATGGGAGCGTCGTTGACCTTTCCGACTGAGCCATCCAACTTAAACCCTGGCACCATTCTGCGAAATCTCCTCTTCTCCCTGTCCTGAGGGCCCTCACATCGTTTTATAGTCACCAGAAATGACCACAACAATCCAACTGGGGCTAAATCAATTCGGCATGCAGCATAACACAACCCTTTATTGGCATCAATGCCTCTATTTATGAAGCCTTCTGCTTTTCTACCCTCCTACTGCCTCCTCCACCTTCTAATGTTGATGAATGTTTATCGCCAGATCCCTCTAACCCTGCACACTCTTTATGATTGTGCCATTACATTTCTATTACCTCTTCACATCCTTCTCCCAAAACATATCACCTTACACTCTTCTGTATTCACCTCTGACTGGATGCTGTCTGTTCATCGTGGTGCCTCTGGACAATTTACATCATCCTCACCATTTGCCAATCCTCCATGTTTGACATTGCCCCGAATATGGGCATTGTGCCACATACTCCAAGATTGATATCACTGACATATTGAATAAAAGCAGTCGTCTATTTAGGGCTGAGATGCGGAAACATTTCTTAATTTACAGGATAGTGAAGTTATGGAATTCTGTACCACAGAAAGCTGTGGAGTTTGAGTCATTGAATATATTCAAGAATGCGATTAACAAATGTATAGGTTTCAAAAGCATCAAAGGCATGGGGAGAAAGTGGAGGTATGGCATTGAGATAGAGGATTAGACATGATCATAGAGTATGGTGGGCGTCATGTAGGGCCAAATCATCTTCTCCTGCTCCGGGTCTTGATGTTTATATGTCTCAGCTGTGTGGATCATTCCCACCTACCAACCGACCAACCTCTCGTCCAAAACAAAATCCATGAATCAGGGCTTGTGTTGTCAATTTTGTTGTCCAGCCGTTTTTATCTAGTGTCTAGTGAAACACTTCATTGAATCCAGTTCAGACAACATTCTCTGCATTCAAATTCTCAGCTGCTTCATCAATGCATGATGCGAGGTTGGAGACTTACTTTTGAAAACCTATACTGGCTTCACTTCATTAATTTGATCTAAGGCAGGTTGGTGCGAATTGCAGCCATAACTACCAGCATCAATGTCAAGTGCATGATATAAAGTAAACTAGGATCCATGCAGTGTGAGCCTCGGAGACCCAGGTTCAAGTCGCTTCTGCTCCAGAGTTGTGCGATAACATCTTTGAACAGGTTCATCAGTAAATGTTGGACCATTAACAAGTCGGGACAGGAGTCGCCATTTGGTCCTTCAAGCCAGCTCCACTAGGATCGTGGCTGATTCAACATTCCTCACATCCATGTTCTTGCCCTATCCCCATAACCCTTAATTCCCCACTGACCAAGAATATGAGCATCTTAGCCTTAAATATATACAAGGACAGCTCTCTGTGGCAAGGAATTCCAAAGATGCACAACCTTCTGAGAGAGGAAATTCCACCTCATCTCAGTCTTAAACTGGTGCCCCTTTATTCTGAGACAATACCCCCACCCTGGTCCTGGACTCTCCCATGAGGAGAAACGTCCTTTCAGCATTTATCCTGTCAAGCCCCTTAATCCTGTCCATTTCAATGAGGTCACCTCTCATTCTTCTAAACTCCAGTGAGTAGAATCCTGTTTAGCCTTTTGTTTTTAAAACAATCCCTCCATAATGGGGGCCAGCCCTCTAAACATTCTCTTAACTTCTTCCAATGAAACATGTTTTCTTAAATAAGGTGACCAGAAGTGCTCACAGTACTCTGGATGTGCTCTCACAAGCACCTTGCACAGTTGCAGTAAGACTTCCTGACTTTTACACTCCAACCCCCTCCAAATAAGGGCAAACATTCCACTTCAGTTCTGAAGAAAGGTCACCAGACTCAAAACATTGACTCTGTTTTCTCTCCACGAATGCTACCCGACCTGCTTAGTCTCTCCAGAAATTTCTGTTTTCATCCAATATTCTATTAGTCTTCCCAACTACCTGCTACCCCCGTGTGCAAGCTTTCCATGTTTCATTCAGTAGTTCCCCCAAATCCCTTTGTGTTACAGCTTTCTGAAGCTTTCTCCATTTAAATAATATTCTATTCTTTTGATTTCCCTTCCAAATGAACAACTTCACGTTTTCATAACTTCATCAACTCAGCCTTTACAACTTTGTACAGAAGAGATTTAAACAGTGCAACAGCCCTCTGAGGGGAAAATAATTCTGCAAGGCATTGGTGAGGTCACTTTTGGAGTACTGGGTAAATTTGTGATCGCCCTGCTATTGGAAGGGTGTTGTGAAACTGCAAAGGATGCAGAATAGATTTACAAAGATGTTGCCAGGACTGCAGGGTTTTAGTTATAAGGAGAGGCTAGATAGGCTAGGACTTTTGTCACTGGAGTATTGGAGGGTGAAGGTTGACCATATTGAGGTTTATAAAATTGTGTGGGAAATCAATAAAAGCGAATAGCCCCAGGATGGGGGAGTCCAAACCCAGAGGGCATAGGTTTAAGGTGAGACCTGAGGGTAGTGCAAATACGGAGCAAATTGACAAAAAGAATTGTTGTAGTGGGTACAATTACAAGATTTAACAGACAACATAAATAGGACAAGTTTAGAGGGATATGGACCAAACACAGGATAATGGGACTAGTTCCAATTAGGATACCTGGTTGGCAGCATGAGTTGGACAAAAGGGTATGTTTCAGTGCTGTAGGACTCTGACAATATCTTGTTCTACAGAACATCTTGTCAAACCTACAAGAGAAAGCAATGTCCAATCAACCACCTTTTCATGTCCCCTCAGAGAAATTTATACATTTCAAAAAGATCTCTCAGATTTCCAAACTTAAATATGTAAAAGCCAACTTGTTCAACCTTCCTTCATAAGATGAACCCTTCATCCCAAGAAAAAGGCAGGTGAAACTTGCTGTCAATGTAATTATTTTATGTTTTAAATGAGATAAAAATATACAGACTGATTCTGATGTGGTCTGATCAAGGCCTTGTATGGCACTCTCTCCACCCCTCAGGCCTGGAAATGGACTCTACATTTTGAAGAAAAATGTCTGTACTAATGGACTCTGAACTAGAAAGGACTCTGTTTGTTGGTAATTAACTGTCATATGGTTTGTTGGGCTTATCACCAGCACTGTCTTGAATGTCCCTGGGTCTGGTAGGTCTTACTGTGAGCTGGGAGGCTCATGGGTCATCCTGAAAGCTGTCACCCCGAGAGCTGGAGGGCAGGTAGGCCATCCTGTGAACCTGAAGGTTGGTAGGCTGTCCCAAAAGCCGGAGAGTGGGTAGGCCACCCTGATGACAGTCTCCCCAAGAGCTAGGTGTTGGATAGACCGTCTTGTGTGTCTTGTGTGTCCCTGGGTCTGGCAGTTCTTACTTTGAGCTGGGACGTTCATGAAAGCTGTCACCCTGAGAACCAGAGGGTGGGTAGGCCACCCTGATGGCAGTTGCCTCTAGAGCCAGTAGGTGGGTAGGTCATTCTGAGCATTATCATCATGAGAAGGGGTAATCTGGATGGGCTGTCCTAGAGGTGGTCAGAAGATGTCTCAGAGCAGACAAGAGCCAGAAGGCGCATAGGGGCAGCCTGAGATCCAGAAGGCTTGTGGGCTACCCTGCACGCTGTCGTCCCTGGGAAGGGGACGGGCTGTCCTCGAGGTGCGGGAAGGTGTGTCGGGGTAGTCCACTGGCCGGACGGTGCATTGGGGTGATTAGAGCCCAATGGTAATTAGGGGCAGACTGAGAGCCAGATACCGTCCTCAGCACTGTCGCCCTGGGCGGGTAACGGGGTGTGTTGTCCTAGAGGTGGTCAAAAGGTGTGTCAGGGTGGACCAAGAGCCGGAAGGTGCGTAGGGGCGGGCTGTCTTAGAGCGGCCAGAAGGTGGGAAGGATTGGGGTGGGGGGGGGGGAGAGGCTTGCTGTTTTTTGGGGGTCTGTATTGTATGCGCTGTTTCTTACACAAGTGGACTGTCTTATATGTATGAATGTCATTGTTACTGTTTGTAATGATTGAAACTGGGATTTGAGGTTTGTTCTCATTTCCCTGAAACTGGTTGAATGTCAGGATTTGGGGCTTGGCTTTGTCATTCCCCTCCCTTGTAAAATTGCTGTTTCTCTGTGTTCAGCTGTAAATGTAATTGTTTGTATAAACTGTGAATTGTTTAATAAAATATAAATAAACAGGACTGTCTGTTTCCTTTCTTCCTGGTGATGGAATATATAAATTGTGAGGAACAATTAGAAATGTTGTCTGCGAAAATCACAAAGCTGAATCATGAAAGAGGAAGGGGAGTGTAGGTTAAGCTAGATAGGCTTGTACACACAGTTATAAGCATCTGTTTCCCGCTTCTGCAAAAACAAAAACCACAATCAAGGTCATAAGGCTCAGTGTGGACGAAGAATGAGAGGAAATGTTGCTTTAGCAGGCAAGGAAGCAGATGGCAGTGAAGGAGGATATACGCTAACAATAGACCACAGAGGGATGTGGAAATGGCCAAGCAAAACCTGTACTGTTACGCACAAGGCCTGATAAGGCAAGAGATAAACAAGAGGAATGGATGCTGGGTTTAGAGTAGTGTATCAAGGTTGTGTACTGGGTGTGCCTACCTTGTGGACACCATTCTTGCAAGAGTATATCAGACGATACTGCTGCTTCAGATCTTGTCTTGGACTGAAATTATTGAAGACATCCAAATGCCTCTTAAATGTTGTAATTGTACCAGCCTCCACCACATCCTCTGGCAGGTCATTCCATACGCGTACCACACTCTCCATGAAAATGTTGCCCCTCAGGTCTCTTTTATATCTTTTCCCTCTCACCCAAAACCTATGCCCTCTAATTCTGGACTGCCCGACTCCAGGGAAAAGACTTTGTCTATTTATCCTATCCATGCCCCTCATAATTTTGTAAACCTCTATAAGGTCACCCCTCAGCCTCCGACGCTCCAGGGAAAACAGCCTCAGCCTGTTCAGCCTCTCCCGAAAGCTCAAATCCTCCAGCCCTGGCAACATCCTTGTAAATCATTTTGGAATCCTTTCAGGTTTCACAACATCTTTCCAATAGGAAGGAGACCAGAATTTTGGTGTCATCTGCAAACTTACTAACTGTTCCTCTTATGTTCGCATCCAAATCATTTATATAAATGACAAAAAGTAGAGGGCCCAGCACCGATCCTTGTGGCACTCCACTGGTCACAGGCCTCCAGTCTGAAAAACAACCCTCCACTACCACTCTCTGTCTTCTACCTTTTGAGCCATTTCTGTATCCAAATGGCTAGTTCTCCCTGTATTCCATGAGATCTAACCTTGCTAATCAGTCTTCCAAGGGGAAGCTTGTTGAATACCTTACTGAAGTCCATATAGATCACATCTACCGCTCTGCCCTCATCAATCCTCTATGTTACTTCTTCAAAAAACTCAGTCAAGTTTGTGAGACTATTTCACTATCAACCTAAGAACAATCCTTTACATGCTCTGAACCAAACTTACATTCTTTTGTTCACTCTCAACTCTTAAGGGGTAGCTATGAGCACCCGCATGGGCCCCAACGATGCCTGCCTCTTCATCCATTGGCACCATTCCCCACCTATTCCTCCACTACATTGATGACTGGATTGGCACTACCTTGTATTTGCATGAGGTGGTTGAAAAGTTCATTAATTCTATCAACACCTTCCGACCTGACCTCAAATTCACCCGGACAATCTCGGACACCTCCTTCCTCTTCCTGGACCTCTCCATCTCCATCTCTGGCAACCGACTAATCGCGGACATCCACTACAAACCCACCAACTCCCACAGCTACCTGGAATGCACCTCCTCCCACCCTGCTCCTGTAAAATCACTATCCCTTATTCCCAATTTCTCTGCCTCTGCTGCATCTGTTCCCAGGAGGACCAATTCCACCACAGAACATCCCAGATGGCGTCCTACCTCAAAAACTACAATTTCCTCTCCCACGTGGTTGACAATGCCCTCCAGTGCATCTGCTCCATTTCCTGTACCTTCACCCTTCAACCACACTCCTCCCAACGCAACAGAGACAGAACCCCTCGGTCCTCACCTTCTACCCCACCAACATCCGGATACATTGCATTATCCTCCAACACTTCTGCCACTAACAAACACCATTAGGGACATACTTCCCTCTGCACTCCATCTGCTTTCGATGAGACCATTCCCCTTACAATTCCCTTGTCAGATCCACACCCCCCACCAACCCACCCTCTCCTCCTGGCACCTTCCCTGGCCTCTGAAAACCTGCACCCACACCTCCCCCCTCACCTCCATCCAAGGCTTCAAAGGATCCTTCCACCTCTGACAGAAATATACTTGTACCTCCACCAATGTCATCTACTGCATCCATTGCACCCGATGTGGTCTCCTCTACATCAGGGAGACAGAACTCTTACTTGCGCATTGTTTCAGAGAGCATCTCTGGAACACCCACACCAACCAACCCCGCCGGCCCGTGGCTGAACACTTTAACTCCCCCTCCCACCAAGGGCATGCAGGTCCTGGGCCTCCTCCATCACCAAACCCTTACCAGCTGACGCCTGGATATTCCACCTTGGAGCCCTGCAACCAGTGGATCAATGTCAATTTCACGAGTTTCCTCATTTCCCCACCCCAACTTATCGCAGTCCCAAGCCTCCAACTCAACACCACCCTCCTGACCGGTCCATCTTCCTTCCCACCTGTCCACTCGACCTTCCGCACCCCCGCCTGCCCCGCCCCCCCCCCAAATCCCTTCATCGATCCATCATTTTCCCAGCTACCTTCCACACCCATCCCACTTATCTCTCGGCACCCTGGTCCACAAGCCTCATTCCTGATCAAGGGCTTATGTCCGAAACATTGATTTTTCTGCTCTTCAAATGCTGCCTGACCCACTGTGCTTTTCCAGTGCCACACTCTTGATGTGTTCTCCAGCATCGGTAGTCCTCACTTTCTCCTAACTCTTAACCTACCTACATTCCTGTATACTCTCGTAATCAGTCTATATCCCTCCTTTTCCCAGGCCCAGCCCTTTCTTTCCACCCCATCTCTTTCACCTGACCGTCTTCCTTTCCACCCATCTGCTCCACCCCACCCACTGTCCAATCACAGTCACCTCCTCCCTGCATCCACCAATCGCCATCCCACCCCCTTTCCCCAGCCCCACACCCCCATTTATTCTGCAGCCCCTTCCCCTCCCCGGGTTCGGATGAAAGTTTCCGACCTGAAACGTCAATTGCCCTTCTGCTCTGTTTGCAGCTCAACTCTCCAACTCCTCTATATTCCTTTGTACATTCTGAACCTCCCTCCATGCAACTGAACAGTTTTAACAACCCTGTCTCTCTTTGTACAGACAGGAGTGAAGGACTGGAGGGGAGAAAGAGATGATGGAGGGAGGGAGGGTGGAAAGCACTTGGATGAAGAGAGGCCCAGCAGACAGGAAGGCCTGTTTTTGAACCTTGGCGCAGGATTCGACTCAATCACGTTGGAGCCGTTCAGAGCTCTGAGGCTGTGGACTATCTCCCGGTTGGTCTTCAGAGGGAAGTCTTGGCCACACACATTGATGAAGTACTTGCAGGGAACAGGGCTCTCCAGCAGCTCCTTCATGCAGTTGAGATCCGCCTGAACTCTGCTCCAGCCAGCATAGGTGACCCACTCCAGCTTCGCTGCGACAAAGATATTGTGGAAACACGAAGCGATGGCCCGAACTGCCGCATGAAATGGACTCGGGGATTTGCGGTCCACGTGGATACAGTAGACATTCTGTGGGGCATAAATGCTCCGGAGAAGCCTCTCGAACATCTCAATGCTCTGGTGGATGACCATGGAGTAAGCCAAGGGGAAGTGTTCCTCCTGAGGGCTCAGGGGGCCAGTGATATACCTGCGGGCCCTCACAAATGATCTGCAATTTCGGGTCATGTTCAGATAATGTCCCTCAGTGACGGCTTGGTGCTTGAGGGAGACATAATAGAGTTGAGGAGGGCCCTTTCCAACTCCTGCCTGTCCCCCTGGATGATCTGCCAGCAGGTGGAGTTCTCCTCGACCAGCAGGAGGTGTTCCTGCATTGGACTGGCGCCTGGTTTCACCAGCCTGAGGGTCAGCCGGCCCTCTCCTCTCTGGACCAGCAGCCATTGGCACAACAAGACCACACTGAACACTCACAACGCTGATCTGAGGAACGACCAGTGGGCACAACACTGGCTCAACTTGGGCATGGCACTTTCCAGAGGGCAGTGTCCCCAGCCTATAAGCGATAGGCAAATGCAGAATGGATGCTCTCTGTGCTGGGCAGCACTGCCTCCACCAGGCCTTGGGGAAGGAGTGATTCAAATTGCTGGAGAGGTCGCACTAGCCAGTCCCCTCTCCTTGTTAGACCCTTGTCTTCCCTTGTTTCCCCAACATTCAACGAATGACTCTGACTTTCACTCCCTCTCCCCCCGAACTGCTCTCCCTCTGGAATTCCTCTCCCACTTTAACACCTCTCCCTCTCTCCATTACCCCTTTGTAACCCCGCTCCCTCTATAACCCCTCTCCTTTTGTAATCCCTCTCCTCCACTAACTCACCTCTCTCCCTCAGTCACACCTCTCCTCCCTCTCCCTCTCCTCCCTCTCTCACTAACACGTGTCCCTCTCTCTCTGTCTCTCTCAGTAACTCCTCCCACCCTCCTCTGGATGAAACCCAGCCAATGTTCCGTTGTTTCTCTCTCGGAGTCCGGGCTCCTCTTGCTCCTGTCTGCCTGCCTGGATCCAGTCATTTCCTTGCCCGCTCTGTGCTTCTCTCCGGCCGTTCCTGGACCGGTGTTGCCCGGGCTGCTCTTTCAGGAAGGAACCTGCCATCGAGCCCACAACAATGTGGGAGGGGTAACCCTTGGATGAAGAGAGGACCAGGAGATGGGAAGGTGGTTACCTGTTTGTACTGTGACTCTTGACTGCCGTCTGGGCTATTAGGGATGGCCAATAACCACTGGCCTGGCCAACGGTGCCCCCATCATGAATTTATGTGAAAAAAAGTGACAATAGGAAATCAAATTAAATCAAACTTCACCACCCGTCCTCTCTCTCTGATGCAAAATTGGAATTATGGTGATTTGACCGTTCATTATAAAGCTGGGAGTCTGAGCACAGCAAGTTGATATGAATCCAAAAAAAAATTCCCCCGGCCGAGAGTGGCTCAGGTTAGCATTGCTGGAGCACAGTGTCAGGGACCAGAGTTTGATTCCAGCCTTGGGTGGCTGTGTGTAGTTTTGCATGTTGTCTGTTTGGGTACCTTTCGGGTGCTCTGATTTCAAAGATGTTCAAGTTAGGTGGATTGGCCATGCTGAATTGCCCATAATGTCCAGGGATGTGCAGGCTGGGTGGGTTACCATAGCCACACACACACCAAACACTTCTGTAGGTTTAGGCAATGCTCAATCTAATGCAACATCCTGGTGGATCTCCTTTGCCCCCCCTCCAGTACAATCACATCCTTCCTATAATGCGGTGACCAGAACCGCACACAGTACTCCAGCTGAGGTTTCACCAAAATCCTGTAAAGCTCCAACATGACACCTCCTTGCTCATGTAGTCAGTGGCTTTGATCCTTCTTAATTCCCTTACCTGCCTATCCTGCTGCCTTCACGGATGGCTGGACACACAAATCAGGATCCGTCTAATCTTCTGTGCTTGCCAGGGTCCTCCTATTTAACATGTACTCCCTTGCCATGTTTGTCCTCTGGAAATGCATGTCACAGAAATTTGGGCATTCAGTAGCACAGAATGGAGAAAAAAAACGACTGGCATCAAGAGCTGGCATCTTTTAAACATTGTAACTGTGCCCACATACATTACTTCGTCTGGAAGGTCATTCCATCACAAATCACACTGGGGAAAAAAGAGTTGCGCCTCAATCTTTAAATCTTTTTCCTCTGACCTTACAAACATGGCCCTGAGTCTGAACTCCCCCACACTAGGGGAAAAAACCCTTGTCATTCACCTTATCAATCACTGTCAGGATTTTATAAACCTCAATAAGGTCACCCCTCAATTTCCTATGCTGCAGTGAAAAACACGTACAGTTCTGATATGGATCCTTTAGAGAGGGGACAGAAAAGGTTTACCAGGATATTGCCTGGAATGGGGGATTTTACCTGTGAACAAAGATTGGATAGACTGGGTTTGTTTTCACGAGAATGCAGGAGGTTGAGGGGTGACCTTATAGAAGTTTATAAGATTGTGAATGGCATGGATAGGGTGGAAAGTATGAAGCCTTTTCTCAGGGTGGAAGAGTCAGTTACTCGGGGACACAGGTTCAAGGTGCAGGGGTCAGGGGGGTGTTTAAAAGAGATATGTGAAGCATGTTTATCATGGAAAGGGTGGTGAGTTCATGGAACACGCTGCCAGAACAGACAATGGAATTGTAGTTTTCAAGAATCATCCAGCAGCAGGCATGAATATGAAGGGAACAGGGGAATACGGATCCTGTAAGTGAAGACAGTTTTCATATGGAAGGCAAAATGTGTCAGTGCAGGCTTGGAGTGTTGAAGGGCCTGTTCCTGTGCTGTAATGTTCTTTGTAAAATATCACCAGCATCGCCAGTCTATTTTTATATCTCAAACCCTGCACTCCTGGCAATATCCTGGTAAATCTTTTCTGAACCATCCCCTGTTTAATAATATCCTTCCTACAGCAGCGTGAGCAGAACAAGACACAGTCTTCCAGAACTGGCCTTACCAACTTCCTGTCCAACCTCAGCACGCCATCCCAACTCCAATATTCAGAGAGCTGAACAATGAAGGTCATCACACTCCAGCAGGTATTGTTCCACCCTGACTCCCCTTGTAACTGTCCATATCTCGCTGCGACACTGATGGAAAACATCTTGGCTCTTTGACTGATTCGACCAAGTCTCATTTCCTACTGTTCCTGTGTATCCCTCAGAACAGGAATGTAATGTGCATTCCCATGGCAACATCACAATGACAGACTTGTTTGTGGATTCACATGAAGTGGGCATCACTGACTGAGACAGCCTTGTTACCCATCCCCCTAATCTCTCCGGCATTAATGATAAGGAACTCTCCTCTTTAAACCCACTGTCCTTGTGTTTTAAGAACCCTGACCACAAATGCAAAGTCACATGGGAGAGAGTTCCAGGATTCTGTCCCAGAAAAACTGAAGGAAGGATGATTAATTTCAAAATTGGGATTAAGGGTGAAGTGGAGAGTAACTGCAGAAGGAGTAGTGTTACGTCATATTGCTGGCCTTGTCTTCAAGATGATATTGATGTTGGGTTTACAAGGTGCTGTTGAGGGACTCTTCCTGAATTACTCTAGTAAATCCACAACAGGTATAACATTGTTTCCAGGAAAAAATGGACAGGATTCATCAGAGAAGGGAAATGCAAATTGCTCAAAGTCTTATGAGATGATAACATGGAGGGCCCAAGCAGCTGAAGGCCGGTGGAGTGATGGAATCAGGGGATGGTCAAGAGGCTGGGATCGCATGAGGGATGACATCATGGAGTGAGAATGAGCATTGATGTTACAGCTAAGAGAGGGTTATTGGGACTGGAGGAGGTTTCAGAGATAGGGTGGGGTGTAGGGTGTGGAGGAGGTTCTGGAAATAGGGAAGGTGTCAGGGCTGGATGAAGTTACAGAGATAGGGAGGAGTGTACTGGGTGGAGGGGGTTATAGAGATGTACAACACAGAAACAGTCCCATCAATCCAACTCATCCATGCCGATCAGTTCTCCTCACCTAATCTTGACTCAATTGCCGCACTTGGCCCAAATCCCTCTGCACCTTTCCTCGTCATATACCAATCCGGATGCCCTTTAAATGCTGTAATTGTACCAGCCTCCACCACTTCCTCTGGCAGCTCATTCCATACATGCACCACTCCTCAGCCCATTGGCCCATCTCATCAAGATCCTGTTGTACTCTGAGATAACTTTCTTTGCCATCCATTACACCTCTAGTTTTGGTGTCATCTGTAAACTTACTAACTGTACCCCTATGTTCACATCCAAATCATTATATAAATGATGAAAAGCAGTGCACCCAGCACCGATCCTTGTGGCACACCACTGTCACAGGCCTCGAGTCTGAAAAGCAACTCTCCGCCACCGCCCTCTGTCTTTGACTTTCAAAGTCAGTTCTGTATCCAAGTGGCTAGTTCTGCTTGTGCTCCATGTGATCTAACCTTGCTATCCAGTCTACCGTGGGGATCCTTGTAGAACACCTTACTGAAGTCCACATAGATTGCGTCTACCGCTCTGCCCTCACCAATCCTCTTTGTTACTTCTCTGAACAAAGTCAGCCAAGTTAGGAAGACATGATTTCCCACACACAAAGCCATGTTGACTCTTTCTAATCCTTTGCCTTTCCAAATACATGTAAATCCTGTCCGTCAGGATTCCCTCTAGCAACTTGCCCCCCACCAATGTCAGGCTTACCAGTCTACAGCTTCTCTCAGCTTTAAAGCATCACCTTTTCATTTTGAGGCTATGTCCTTAGGTCCTCTGGTTCTCATCTCTCCTGCTTGTGGACACACCTGTCCTTATCCAGTCTACCACGGGGTCTCAGCATTCTGTAAGTTTCAATCAGATCTCCCTCACTCTTCTGAACTCCATTGCGTCCAGACACAGAGTCCTCAACCGCTCCTCATGTGACAAGCCTTTCATTCCTGGGATCATTATTATAAAATGCCTCAGGAATGCTCTTAACTTATTATTGTGAGAGATGACATTACACTGAATTACATATTTTGACTGCAGGCTATAAAACCACCGAACTTTAGCAGTAAGCTATGTTAGTGTCCCTTTTTCACTGACTGTTGCTATCTCCTCAACAGTTTGAAGGGTCTATGATGTGTAGATACTAGACAATACAAACTGAGCATACACATCTCTCTGTAATGAGAACAACCCACGGTCTACTCAGACTATGTGGACCTTACCTTTACCTTCACCAAGCATACATTAATATGATTAAGAATACATTTACTCAACAACAGGAATGTTGGATGATTACAAAAATAATTTGGTCCACATATATTTTGCCCGAACCATGGTTGCTACCATATAACCAAAAACAATTATACATGAGGAAGTCAATACCAGTTTATTCATCCTAGACATGTGTTGCAATTCAGTTCTTTCAGTTTTCTTGTCTTTGACAGTGCATTACCCTCTAATGTAGGTATGTCTGCTCTCATGTGTGTTCACCCTGTTCAATGTCCTTGCCTTTATCTTCACTCTCAGAAGATTACTGCTGATCCCCTATTTCCTCTGCCGACAGTCCACACCCTGTTTGTCAACTGCACTTGAGAAAGGCATCGTGCACCATTTCTGATCTATACTGCAATGCCCCACTGGAGCTTCCAACTCATCTTGAAGTGGTTGAGTTATGATTGTTCAACTGTGGCCCTGGTGGAAGCATGGGCAGTGTTGTATCTTCATCTTGCCATTGCCTTAGGGTCGCATTAGAATCTTGATAACATTCATAGACCCTTATTTCAAGGAGATTGGAGTGTAAGAGTAGGGAAGACTTACTGGTGAGACCACATAGAGTCATACAACACTGAAACAGACCCTCCGGTCCAACAAAGCGTAGCTGAAAATTATCCCAAACTAAACTAGTTCTGCCTGCCGGCTCCTGGCCCATAGCCGTACCACCCTTTCCCACTCATGTATATCCAAATGTCTTTTAAACCTTATAATTGTACCCACACCCTCCCGTTTCTCAGGAAGTTCATTCCACATGCGAACCACTCTATGCATAAAGAAAGTTCCTCATCTTTTTAAAATCTCTTTCCTCTCACTTTAAAAATGTGCCCCCTAGTCTTGAAGTGCCCACCCTTGGGAAAAGACAACTAGCATTAACTCTATCCATACCCATCATTCTTTTATAAGCTTTATCAGTCCCGACTAATGTGGGCAGTTTTGGTCCCTTTGTTTGTGGAAATTTCATTGGAGGCAGTTGAGAGAATGTCTACAAGGCAAATCCCTAGAGAGCAGGGATTGTCGAAATAGCAAATGCTAAATAGGTTGAGACTCTACTCACTGGAACTTAGAAGAATGATCTAACTGAAAAATATGAGATTCTTAAGGGATTTTACAGGGAAAATGCTGAGAGGAGGTTTCTTGTCATAGGGGAATCTAGGACCAGAAAGCATGGTCTCAGAATCAAGGGGTGCCAGTTTCAGACTGAAACGAGGATGAATTTCTTATCTTTGAGTCTTTGGAAGTCCTTGTCACAGTGCCCCCCCGTGGGGGCAGAGTCCTTGTGTATATTTAAGGCTGGGATGGATAGATTCTTGATCAGCCAGGGAATCAAGGCTTCCAGGGAAAGCACAGGAAGGTGAAAGTGAGGAATGTTGGATCAATCACGATCCTATTGAATGGTGGAGCAGGATCAAGAGCTTAAGGACCTACTCCTGTTCCTGTTTCTTATGGCATTATTGTCATGTGGTCATCCTGAGCACTAACCTACTGTTCTGGAAGTCATGGTGTTGAATACTACCACAATTGATGGTGAAATATGAATTCAATAAAATCTGAATTTAAACACTAGCCTATGATGACCATATAACCATTGTTGATTCTCAGATTACAGGTTTATTAGTGAAACGCCAGATCCATGGCAATTACGTTGGCTCTTAACTGACATCTGAAATAGTCAAGTAAGACACTCAGTTCAAAGGTAATAATGGATGGAAAACAAATGGCAGCCTTACCAAAAAAGCCACATCCCAGGAAAGAATAACAAAGAAAAGAAAAACATGTTATGAACCAAATTTAGAGAATTTTTCACTGAATTCCATGCAGCTCTTCTTCTGTGGCCCAAGGTCTTTGGAAGGAGGCAGGAACTCGGGACTTGTCTTCTACATCAACATCATGGCAGCTCCAAGACAGTCTGAAATAATCCTCCAAACTCTGGCATCAATGGTTCCATATAAGTTAAACATTGTGGAAGTGATAAAACCTTCCACTCTCCAGCTCTGCGGGTTTGTGATAGGGCAGTCTGAAAGCAATATGGGTACAGGCTATGACACCCTACAGCTGGGGGAAGGAAGTGATGGCAGAGAATCCCACTGCCCAGGTTGCTTGGCTCTCCTTGTTATGGGTGAATGATGTAAAACAAGTGTAATCTGGAGAAAGAGGCATCAGTGACAGCTTGGATGCATTTGCAGGTCGCCTCAACTGGGAGATGCTACAAAAGACCCGATGTAAAATATGTGTGTGTGTAAAATGTATCGGACTTCGAACTAATGACAAATATGTTTTGTCCTAATTATTTGAAAGCACTTAATAATTATCTAGGTATGTCTTTCTGGAATCATGAATTAAAGGTGGAATATGCCTCCTGGAATATTAATGGTTATTTGTTATATTGTACTTGTTTGTAAGTAAAATCATTGACAGATTTTGTTCTGAGCAAGGATCACTGGACCCAAAACATTAACTTCTGATTTCTCTCCACAGATGCTGCCAGACCTGCTGAGTTTTTTTGTTTTTGCAATGACTGCAGTTTTTGAATAGGAAATGGGACTTTATTTTGTGTTTTGAAATATTTTATAATATATTGCAAATAGAAAGGAAAACAAAGAACTGCAGATGGAACTGGAGATCTGAAAGAACCAAATTCAAAACATGCCTGAGAAAATCAGAGGCTCTGGTAACATCTGTGACAGAGAAACAGAGTTAACACTGAGTCTAGTGTGACTGTTCCTCAGAACTCTGTTTCTCTTTCTACGAATGCTGTCAGACCTGCTGACTTTCTCCAGCATTTTCGATGTTTGTTTTGATTTCCAATATCCACAGCTTTTGCCTTTAGTCAGATCTGAAGATAAAGCCATTCATATCTGTGACTTAGGGGACACTGTTTGCAAGTAATCCATGGCTGATACATTAATCAATAAAGACATTTGAGAGTGCAGGTGGGAGAGAATTTAAAACAAGGAAAAAGAGTAAGTGCTGAGGGAATGCAGCAAGTTTGCAGCATCTGTGGAAAGAGAGACAGACAGACAGAGTTAACATTTTGAGTTCAATGTTCAGCTTTCATGGCAATTTAAGGTCTCCTCTGGATGACAGAACCTCCCACTAGCTCTGTTCTGGTGGCTCAGGACTGATTTTCATGTTCAAGTTTTGTACAAGGACCAGATCCTACTCAAATGGCTACAGTTTAAGCAGTTAAAGCCTGTGTAAATTTTGGGAATTAATATGAGGGTTTTGCAATTAAAGCCCAGCTACCAAGCCAAATCAAGCTACAATTGAAAATAATGCATTTCCATTGGTTTAGAACAAGGCAAACAAACAAAATAAATTGATTGCAAGAACATTTCATCATTGAGTTTAGTCTGCCCTTCCCTCTGAACATAATAAAACTGCAATGAACAATGCACCTGTTTCTAGAATTTGTTTTATTTCAACAATAAATACTTAGTACAGTGAGCAATAAAATCTTGCTGAGGACACAGGACAGTGAATATTTTCTCTGTGCTGACATTTGAAACACAGATGGAAGTGATATGGCATATTTTGGAGCTATCATGGTGATAGGATCACTAAAGATTAGATATATAAGTACGATAAATACGGAAATCCTGATGATATGACTTGCACGTTTCAAATTCCCACGAGCCTCTGTCAATCCTTCTCCCTGACCATCAAGAACACCCAAGGCTGAAAACCCAGCTCCCCTGCCTGTGATATCCTACCTTGGTTTATTTAGACATTTCAAAGCAATCCTCTGCCTTTTTTTTTATTAGATTAGATTGATTAGATTATATTACTTACAGTGTGGAAACAGGCCCTTCGGCCCAACAAGTCCACACCGACCTGCCGAAGCGTAACCCACCCATACCCCTACATTTACCCCTTACCTAACACTACTTACTTCTTTGATGTACCTGTATGTTACTCTTTTGTGATTCCTCTCCAAGAAAAGGCAGATCCCCCTCCTCCAGAATTCTGTCATCTCTCTCCTTTTAAATAATGCTCTGCTCTCTGTTATTCCTGTCAATCAAACAACCTCATGCCACAGCCACATTACACTCCAGGTTCCTTTTCTTCCCATTTACTCAACCGAACCCAATAGTTTAATGTGATTATAATAGTTGAGGTCACAGCATTGATCCCTGTGACACTCCATTAGTTACCAGTTTGAAACTGAAGCCGTTATTCTGATTTTGTGTTTCCTGGCATTCAGCCTTTCATCTTCTACCCTGCTTATATATCATCACTGGCAAAATTTATAAAATCATGAGGGGCCAGAGACAAGATGAATAGCCAAGGCCTTTTCCCCAGGACAGGGGAGTCCAAAACCAGATGGCACAGGTTTAAGGTGAGAGGGGAAAGATTTAAAAGGGACCTGAGCGGGAACATTTTCATGCAGAGGGGGTGTGTGTATGGAATGGGCTGCCAGAGAAAGTGGTCCAGGCAGGTACAATTACAACATTTCAGAGACATTTGGACAGGGATAAATAAATATTGTACTGTTTCCAGAACACTGAAAGCAAATGTAACCTTGAACAACTCTATTACAATCCTTGTCCAGAATTGCAAGTGAGACAATCAATTTTACTGAATTTGCCTGTGCCCAGGATGTTGTTATGGGATGTTACTCTATTGGAGCAGTTGCTGTTTGAGTTAAATAACCCATTATCCTGCTAAGTTTTCCAATAGTTATTCCAACTCTTCTTTTTTTATCTGTAATTTGATTTTGATTTTATTGTCACATGTACTCAGTACAAAGGTACAGGAATACAGTGAGAAGTGTATAAAGTCACCACACAATGCACCATCTTAGGGACAAATACCGAGGCACAGAATCTTAAAACAAGGTATGAAGAAAGAACAATATTAAAAATTCAACACTTCTTATTTTTAAAGTAAATATAGTATAACATAAAACACATGATGTCAGGTTAAAAGTTACATGTTGCGGACATTCTTACTTTTAACTGGAAAATAAAGGAATAAAGATGCAGGTTCAAACATTCCAGTCTTTCTTAAGTGCTTAATCTCAGTTGGACCGCACTTCAAAGAATCACCTCGAGATCAGAGGGCCGTGCTAAGGCGACAGCTGGCCCAGAGACTGCACATGCTGGGCCGAGAGATCATCATACTGGGCTGAGAGATCACCACACCAGGCCGAGAGTTCATCAGGCTGGGCTGAGAGATCACCATACCAGGCTGGGAGATCACCATGCCAGGCTGAGAGATCACCATGCCAGGCTGAGAGATCTCCAAACTGGGCTGAGACATCATCACGCTGGGCTGAGAGATTACCATGGCGGACTGCGAGATCCCCACACCCGGCCGAGAGATCACCACAGCCAGCTGAGAGATCACCACAGCCAGCCGAGAGATCACCAAATCAGGCAGAGAGATCAACACACCTGGCCAAGAGACTGCACATGCTCAGCCATTGAGAGAGCGGCATCTTGGGTCACTGAGATTTGCTCAGCTGGGCCGAGTGTCTGTCAGGCTGGGTTTGTACACAGTCTGAGGCCAGGAGTCCCATGGCCAGGAGAAGAAAGAAGAGGAGAAAGATCAAAAATGGAAAAGCGAAGAAGGAAAAGAGAAAAATGAAAAGGAAAGGTATGTGTGTGTGGACTGGGCTGTCGGGGGAGGTGGGGAAGGCTGGTACAATTGCAACATTTCAGGGGCATCTGGATGGGTATTTGAGTGGGAGAGGTTTGAAGGGGTGTGGGCCAGGTGCTGGCAAATGGGACTTGATTGAGTTCATCTAATACAATTATTCTCTCATTTAGTCTGAAAATCCCCTTTTCAAATGAAGGAATACTCCCAGGGCTCCCATCTGCAGCATATGAGACAATGCTGAAGCAAACCAATATTCTGTTCCTCCTTCATTGAGCTTGAATAGTATGTACTACTTCAATATTCAAGTCATTCTCCTCTTTTGAACAATGCTGAACTAATCCCACTAATTATCCCTCTCATCTGCAAGGGCACATGGCAATGCTGCAGTTGGGAATTTGCCACACAGGGGTTGACATTCTTAAGAGACCATGAAGTGCGTTAGGCCTGTATTCTATAAACAAGAACTCATGCGAAATCTACGTAAAAATAAATTTTCAGGGAGTTTGTGCAAAAGTTTATCAACTGTAAAGTAGTGATGGTAGGAGCCATTTTGGGAAAGCAAATATTAGCAGGAATTATACTCTTAATGGTAAGGCCCTAGGGAGTGTTGATGAACAAAGAGACCTTGGAGTGCAGGTTCTTGCACGTTGAACGTAGAGTTGCAGGTAGGATGTGATAGTGAAGAAGGTGTTTGGTATGCGTTCCTTTATTGGTCACAGTATTGAACACAGGAGTTCGTTACAGCTGTACAGGACATTGGTTAGGCCACTTTTGGAATATTGTGTGCAATTCTGGTCTCCTTCCTTTTAAAAGTATAGGTTTAGGCTAATAGGGGAAAGATATAAAAGAGACCTAAGTGGCAACTTTTTCACACAGAGTGTGGTACATGTATGGAATGAGCTGCCACAGGGTGGGGTGGAGGCTGATACAATTGCAACATTGAAAAGGCATCTGAATGGGTATATGAATAGGAGGGGTTTGGAGGAAGATGGGTCGGGTGCTGGCAGATGGGGCGAGATTGGGTTGGAATGTCTGGATGAGTTGGACCGAAGGGTCTGTTTCTGTGCTGTACATTTCTCTGAGCCGATGACTCTAAATGGGTGGAGTGGACAAGCTCGATCTCAGGTGTCCTACTCCACCTCCATCTTAGAATTGTCGCTATTTTAAAATCACTATTATAACTGCAGTGTAAGAATAAAGTGCGCTTTGCTTCAAGTCTATCAATTTGTCCAATTGAATCGCCTCTGGAACACAATGACTTACACTTGCCTTTAGAAAATAAGAAATAAGTAGTTATTTCTTATCCCGTTTTACTTAAAGAACCTGTTTGGATGCATCCTAACCTTCTCAGCCAAGGCCATCCCATGCCCCCTTTTTGCTTTCCTGATTTCTTCTTCAGTAAAACCCTGCATCCCCTGAAAACATCCAGGGATTCCCTTGGTCCCAGCTGCCGGTACCTCAGCCATACCTCATTCGTTTTCTGGTCAAGGCCTCAATATCTCTTGTCATTCAGGGCTCCCTATTCCTGTCAACCTTGCCTTTCACCTTCATAGGAACATATGGACCTTGAACTCCAGTGATCTCACTTTTAAAGGCCTCCTACTTGCTGGAGGTCCCTTTGCTGCAAAAAAAATTTCCAATCTACCCCTGCAACTCCTGACTAATTCCATCAAAATTCACCTTTCTCCAATTTAGAACTTGAACCTGTGGACCAGTTCCTCTCCATAACTACTTACAAGTTAATAGGACTGGTCTCAAAGTGCTCCCTCACTATCACCTCCATCACCTGTCCTGCCATATTCCCCATGGGTTGACCAAGTTTTGTCCCTTCCTGAGTAGGATCCTCTATATACTGCTTGAGGAAACTTTCATGAATGCATCTAACAAATTCATTTGCTCGCTTGAACCTGTTTCACTCTTTCATAAGTTTATGGCTGATAAGTCTATGTTTTGAGTTCCCATCTACCCAGTGTAACCTTAGATTCTTGTTATGCAAGGGAAAAATCTACCTGTGACTTAAAAATATCCATTGTCCTCACCTCTCCCACTTTCTGGGACAGATAATTCCAAAGTTACACATCCGAAAAAATAATTCTCTTTATCTCTGTCCAAAAAGTGTGATCCCTCACTAATTTTATAAACATGGTCCCTAATTCTGAACTCACTCACAAGAAGAAACATCCATTCCACAGTCACTGTGTCAAGATCATTAAGAGCCTTTATATAGTTTGATCAGATCACTCTTAACCCGTCTAAACTCCAGCAGAAACAAACCCAGTCTGAGCACCTATCCCGATTGCACAAGCCACTCATTCAAAGGCTTCATCGAGTAAACCTCCTCTGAACTGACTTCAATGCATTTACATCCTCTTTCAAAATAAGGGATTGTCGAAATGAATTATGCGATCAGGTTTAAATAGACATTATTATACCATAGTAATAGAAGAACAGCAGGTTTCAATTAATGAACTTTGTACCCTAAGTCAACCTTATGCATCCTCGAGGTCAGTGTCAGCAGGAGTCTACAAACAGCAATTAGTGCCATCAAGTCATTCCAGATAGGCCTTGGGGCCAGAAGAGGTTTAGAGACAGGGAGGTGATGGTCACTGACAAGGGATGGGACAAAACATTGACAGACTAAATGATCTCTGACTGAGTGAAGTCTAAAGAATCTTGGGAAATTCAAAGAATTTGCATTAATTCATGGACAACCAAATTAGCAAACTCTTTTAAGTCTGTGGGATGGAGACAGAAGCTGATGGGACCTATCATCAGTTTGCTGAGTCCAGCCTCCTTAGTGACTGTAATTACATTGTGTTCATCCCTCCCTCCCACTTCCTGACTTACAGTTGGGTTGACACTGAGGAGCACATACAGTATTCTCTCGGGAGATGCTTGTTCATGCATGGGTGAATGTGATTGGTTGAAGTGTTTCAATCATGCATCTTCTTTCCATGTTTGCTCAGTTTCACTGGATGTTGAGATTTGGAGGGATAGAGTGGGGGTGGGAGAGAAAGTCTGAGGGTGAGAGAGAGATTGTGACCTGGAGAGGAGAGAGATTGATGTCCAGTCTGATGGTGGTTGGGGCTGGTGGAGGTGGTGCGGAGAATGGTGGTGATGTTCAGATTCAGAGAGGAGGGGAGAGGGTGAGGGAGATTGGGATGATGATGCAGACAAGCTGGAACTGTGCACGTGCTCAGTTCTGAGTCAGCATGCAGACACAGTTGGCCTGAAGTTTCAATGTCAGCAAAACAGTGTCTTACCACTATTACTGAAATGCTTTTTATATCTTCTATAGTGAAGATAGAAGCAAAGTACTTATTCATTTAATTCACCATTTCCCTAACATCTATGGATGAAGGGTTTATGCCTGAAATATCGATTCTCCTGCTCCTTGGATGCTGTCTGACCTGATGTGCTTTTCCAGCTCTGCACTTTTTTGCCCCCTGTCACCTACCAATAACTCCATACTCTCACTCCCCAGAGGAGTGACACTCACATTACATACATGTTTTGTTTTTAAATACCCATGGCAACTTTTGCTTTCTTGTTTTTAAGATTTTGAGTTGGGTTCTGAGATTCCAATTTCCTCCTACTAATTAATCTTTTTCTCTGCCATACTTTATTTTCTAATCAATCATCTGACCTGCCACCTATCTTTGCAATATCCTCAAGTTGGACGGTTTCTTCAACTTTTCCAATCAACCACAGAAAGCGAGTCCTCCCTTTAAAGTCTCTTGTTTCAGTCAGAATAGACTTATTCTGAATATTCTGAGGTATCCTCTTAAATCTTTGCCATCACTGTCTCTACTGATCTCTCTCCGAGCCAGTTATGCCATTCACTTCAGCTGGCTTAGTTTACAAGCCTGCAGAGTGGATCTTGTTAAAGTTTGAAATACTTACCTCAGAGTCAATCTTCTTCCATTCAAATTGGATGTAGAATTGAATTATATTGTGATGGCTGCTACGTAGGAGAGCCTTTACACTGAGATTGTTTCATAAATCCTGTCACATTACACAGTATCAATAAGATGATAATAACATAAACTTCCGTCTGGTTGCTTCAGAACACGCAGCTCTGAGATACTTTCTCAAAGGTCATCAATAACCTCTCGTCCACATTACTGCTGCCAACCTGATTTACACAGTCTTTGTGTAGATTCAAGTCAGCAATGATGATTGCCATCTCACTATCACAAGCAGCCAATATCTCTTCATGTCTAACATCAGGGGGCCTATCGATCAGCCCCTTGAGTTGCTGCTTTCCCCTAACTGTCCTCATGCTGTATTTATTTACATCAATGTGTTCTATGGATTTGTTTAAGTTGACACAAAAGCTGCCCACGTTCAGATACAGAGTTATTATTTTGATTTGTTTAAATAAAAACATATTGGACAGGCTCATATGAACAGTAACCATTTATATTTGTATCTTGGGAAAACGGTCTGTCTTTATGTTGCCCATCAAAAGAAGCCAAAGCCTTTTCAACAGGGCAAGTCAGAGGGATTTAATTGCATGCACATTTCCAAAACAAAAACTTTCATGTCTGGAAACTGAGATGTCTGAGTTGATATTACTCAGCAAATGAAGATTAAAATATCTGCTCCAACATGGGTGCGGCAGAGCTGCTTATTGAAGCCAGTGGAGAGAAAGTAGAGTTAACATTTCAAGTCCAATTCTGCGAAAGGGTCAAAATGTTAACTCCATGGGTCTTTCAGCATCGGTACAGAGAGTGCAGAGAGAAATATCCAGCAATTTCTATTTGTGTTTCAGATTTCCAACAACCACAGTTCTTTCTTTTATATTATTGAAAATAGTGTCCATTTGATTATCTCCTGTTTGCAATATCTAATTTATCCAGACTGCGTCATAATCCAAACTTTTAGCACCAAATGCCAATGAGCATTCAATGGGCATTCAATACTGTCTCACATGCCACCTGACTTACTGTCTAACTGGCCTGTTGCATTAGCCCTTGAGTAAGTCAGTTACGCAGCACAGGGACAGAGTCAATATTTCACAAGTTTACAGGTGGACAACAGACTTATTAACTGTTAGTCTCTGTCTCATAGTGATTGGCTATTTAAACATTTTATATTGGACAAATGCTGAGCATTCAGGTCCTTGATAATCAAATAAAATGGAAGGAATTGCAGATGCTGCAAATCAGAAACAAAAACAGAAATTGCTGGAAAAGCTCAGCAGGTCTGGCCGCATCTGTGAAGAGAAATCAGAGTTAAAGTTTCGAATCCAGTGACATGAATCCAAACTTTGGTCTCAAGAATTCTAGTTGGAAATCCATCGAATGTGACAATTCTGTCCCCGACACGGATTCTGATCTCTGAAACTCTCCACAGCAAATTAATGGAATGTGACTGTGACAGATTCATCGCACATAATCATGGAACTCTGTCACTTAGCTGATACAGAGCTGCAATCTTCACAGAAGATTTTTGTCAAATCTATGTGTTTCCTGAGTCTCATCTTTCCTTCACATTTCAGAGGATGGCTTTGAAATGGTTAAATAAACAGAGATTGGATAATGCAGATTGCTGAGCTGGTACAAGGATGAGCAGGTCATTCTGCCTTGAGTGTATCTGGATCATTGGGAAAAGGGGCTGTATATTCAGGCCTGACTCTATTGTGTCAACGCATTTCAATGGGGATAATTGTGTCTGTTTGGGGGCAAAAGCTGGATGGTTGGGGTTGAATTGCAGAGTCCAGTTGGTGGGAGTAATTAGAATGTGTGGGTGATGGATTTTTCTGGTCAGTTCTGGTTTGGAGGATGGTTCTAACAGTCAAGGTGTTTGACAGGTCAGATGAGGGGAGGGTAGGGGGTGGGGCTGAAATTGGATGATCCATGATGCATGTTTATAATTTCAACTGACAGGGTTCAGAGGGTCTGGAGGTTTGTGGGGCTGGATCTGGAGGTTAGCTTACTCACTCGGTCACTGGGTATTCAGAAGGTAATGTGTGGGTTTGGATAGTAATCACATGGACAAAGGAACAGAATGATAGATGGGAAAGGGGACTCAGTGTGTGTGATGGTGCTATCATGAGTTTAGTTACCCAAGAGGTGGTTGAAGCCAAGATTTAGCAAACAGCTACCAGGAAACTAACGAGGACTTTGCAATGTCTGTGACTGAAACTCACTGTAGAAGGCAGAGGATTGCTTTGGAATGTCTAAATAAACCAAGGTAAGATATCACAGGCTGGAGAGCTGGGTGTGAAGCTTTGGGTGTACTTGATGGTCAGGGAGAAGGATCGACAGAGGCTCATGGGAATTTGAAACGTGCAAGTGTTATCATCAGGATTTCCGTATATATCTTACTTATATATCTAATCTTTAGTGATCCAGGGACCATGATAGTTCCAAAATATCCCGTATCACTTCCATCTGTGTTTCAAATGTCAGCACAGAGAAAATATTCACTGCCCTGTGTCCTCAGCAAGATTTTATTGCTCACTGTACTAAGTATTTATTGTTGAAATAAAACAAATCCTAGAAACAGGTGCATTGTTCATTGCAGTTTTATTATGTTCAGACGGAAGGGCAGACTAAACTCAATGATGAAACATTCTTGCAATCAATTTATTTTGTTTGTTTGCCTTGTTCTAAACCAATGGAAATGCATTATTTTCAATTGTAGCTTGATTTGGCTTGGTAGCTGGGCTTTAATTGCAAAACCCTCATATTAATTCCCAAAATTTACACAGGCTTAAACTGCTTAAACTGTAGCCATTTGAGTAAGATCTGGTCCTTGTACAAAACTTGAACATGAAAATCAGTCCTGAGCTACCGGAACAGATCTAGTGGGAGGTTTTGTCATTCAGAGGAGACCTTAAATTGTCACGAAAACTGAACATTGAACTCCAAATGTTAACTCTGTCTGTCTGTCTGTCTGTCTCTCTTTCCACAGACGCTGCAAACTTGCTGCATTCCCTCAGCACTTACTCTTTTTCCTTATTTTAAATTCTCTCCCACCTGCACTCTCAAATGTCTTTATTGATTAATGTATCAACCATGGATTACTTGCAAACAGTGTCCCCTAAGACACAGATATGAACGGGTAAAAAGTGAGGTCTGCAGATGCTGGAGATCAGAGCTGAAAATGTGTTGCTGGTTATAGCACAGCAGGTCAGGTAGCATCCAAGGAAAAGGAAATTCGACGATTCGGGCCAGAGCCCTTCATCAGCACATATATGAACGGCTTTATCTTCAGATCTGACTAAAGGCAAAAGCTGTGGATGCTGGAAATCAAAACAAACATCGAAAATTCTTGGGAAACTCAGTAGGTCTGACAGCATTCATGGAAAGAGAAACAGAGTTCTGAGGAAGAGTCACACTAGACTCAGTGTTAACTCTGTTTCTCTGTCACAGATGTGACCAGAGCCTCTGATTTTTTTTTTAGATTAGATTAGACTTACAGTGTGGAAACAGGCCCTTCGGCCCAACAAGCCCACACCGACCCGCCGAAGCGCAACCCACCCATACCCCTAACCTAACACTACGGGCAATTTAGCTTGGCCAATTCACCTGACCCGCACATCTTTGGACTGTGGGAGGAAACCGGAGCACCCGGAGGAAACCCACGCAGACACGGGGAGAACATGCAAACTCCACACAGTCAGTCGCCTGAGTCGGGAATTGAACCCGGGTCTACAGGCGCTGTGAGGCAGCAGTGCTAACCACTGTGCCACCGTGCCGCCCACTAAGAATTTGGTTCTTTCTGATCTCCAGTTCCATCTGCAGTTCTTTGTTTTCCTTTCTACTGGCAATATATTATAAAATACTTCAAAACACAAAATAAAGTCCCATTTCCTATTCAAAAACTGCAGTCATTCCAAAAACAAAAAAACTCAGCAGGTCTGGCAGCATCTGTGGAGAGAAATCAGGAGTTAATGTTTTGGGTCCAGTGATCCTTACTCAGAACAAAATCTGTCAATTATTTTTCTTACAAACAAGCACAATATAACAAATAACCATTTATATTCCAGGAGGCAGATTCCACCTTTAATTCATGATTCCTGAAAGACATACCTAGATAATTATTAAGTGCTTTCAAATAATTAGGACAAAACATATTTGTCATTAGTTCAAAGTCCCATACATTGTACACACACACATATTTTACATCGGGTCTTTTGTAGCATCTCCCAGTTGAGGCGACTTGCAAATGCATCCAAGCTGTCACTGATGCCTCTTTCTCCAGATTACACTTGTTTTACATCATTCACCCATAACAAGGAGAGCCAAGCAACATGGGCAGTGGGATTCTCTGCCATCACTTCCTTCCCCCAGCTGTAGGGTGTCATAGCCTGTACCCATATTGCTTTCAGACTGCCCTATCACAAACCTGCAGAGCTGGAGAGTGGAAAGGTTTTGTCACTTCCACAATGTTTAACTTATCGATATTTAACCATCGATGCCAGAGTTTGGAGGATTATTTCAGACTGTCTTGGAGCTGCCATGGTGTTGATGTAGAAGACAAGTCCTGAGATACTGCCTCCTTCCCAAGACCTTGGGCCACAGAAGAAGAGCTGCAGGGAATTCAGTGAAAAATTCTCTAAATTTGGTTCATAATATGTTTTTCTTTTCTTGTTATTCTTTCCTGGGATGTGGCTTTTTTGGTAAGGCTGCCATTTGTTTTCCATCCATTATTACCTTTGAACTGAGTGTCTTACTTGACTATTTCAGATGTCAGTTAAGAGCCAACGTAATTGCCATGGATCTGGAGTTTCACTAATAAACCTGTAATCTGAGAATCAACAATGGTTATATGGTCATCATAGGCTAGTGTTTAAATTCAGATTTTATTGAATTCATATTTCACCATCAGCTGTGGCAGTATTCGACATCATGATTTCCAGAACAGTAGGTTAGTGCTCAGGATGACCACATGACAATAATGACATAAGAAACAGGAACAGGAGTATGCCCTTAAGCTCTTGATCCTGCTCCACCATTCAATAGGATCGTGACTGATCCAACATTCCTCACTTTCACTTTCCTGTGCTTTCCCTGGAAGCCTTGATTCCCTGACTGATCCAGAATCTATCCATCCCAGCCTTAAATATACACAAGGACTCTGCCCCCACAGGGGACACTGTGACAAGGACTTCCAAAGACTCAAAGAGAAGAAATTCATCCTCGTTTCAGTCTGAAACTGGCACCCCTTGATTCTGAGACCATGCTTTCTGGTCCTAGACTCCCCCATGACAAGAAACCTCCTCTTAGCATTTTCCCTATAAAACCCCTTAAGAATCCCATATTTTTCAGTTAGATCATTCTTCTAAGTTCCAGTGAGTACAGTCCCAACCTGTTTAGCATTTGCTATTTAGACAATCCCTGCTCTCTGGGGATTAGCCTTGTAGACATTCTCTCAACGGCCTCCAATGAAACTTCCACAAACAAAGGGACCAAAACTGCTCACATGAGTCGAGACTGATAGAAGTTTATAAAAGAATGATGGGTATGGATAGAGTTAATGCTAGTTGTCTTTTCCCAAGGGTGGGCATTTCAAGACTTGGGGGCACATTTTTAAAGTGAGAGGAAAGAGATTTTTTAAAAATGAGGAACTTTCTTTATGCATAGGGTAGTTCGCATGTGGAATGAACTTCCTGAGAAACGGGAGGGTGTGGGTACAATTATAAGGTTTAAAAGACATTTGGATAAGTACATGAGTGGGAAAGGCTTGGAGGGCTATGGGCCAGGAGCGGGCAGGTGGAACTAGTTTAGTTTGGGATAATGTTCAGCTACGCTTTGTGGGACCGGAGGGTCTGTTTCCGTGTTGTATGACTCTATGTGGTCTCACCTCCCTACTCTTACACTCCAATCTCCTTGAAATAAGGGTCTATGAATGTTATCAAGATGCTAATGTGTCCCTGAGGCAATGGCAAAATGAAGATATAACACTGCCCATGCTTCCACCAGGGCCACAGTTGAACAATCATAACTCAACCACTTCAAGATGAGTTGGAAGCTCCAGTGGGGCATTGCAGTATAGATCAGAAATGGGGCACTATGCCTTTCTCAAGTGCAGTCGACAAACAGGGTGTGGACTGTCAGCAGAGGAAATAGGGGACCAGCAGTAATCTTCTGAGAGTGAAGATAAAGACAAGGACATTGAACAGGGTGAACATAGATGAGAACAGACATACCTACATTAGAGGATAATGCACTGTCAAAGACAAGAAAACAGAAAGAACTGAATTGCAACACATGTCTGGGATGAATAAACTGGGTTTAAACTTCCTCATGTATAATTGTTTTTGGTTATATGGTAGCAACCATGGTTCGGGCAAAATATATGCGGACCAAGTTATTTTTGTAATCATCCAACATTACTGTTGTTGAGTAAATGTATTCTTAATCATATTAATGTATGCTTGGTGAAGGTAAAGGTAAATTCCACATAGTCTGAGTAGAGCATGGGTTGTTCTCATTACAGAGAGATGTGTATGCTCAGTTTGTACTGTCTAGTATCTCCACATCATAGACCCTTCAAACTGTTGAGGAGATAGCAACAGTCAGTGAGAAAGGGACACAAACATAGCTTGCTGCTAAAGTTCGGTGGTTTTATAGCCTGCAGTCAAAATATGTAATTCAGTGTAATGTCATCTCTCACAATAGGAAGTTAAGAGCATTCCTGAGGCATTTTATAAGAATGATCCCAGGAATGAAAGGCTTGTCACTTGTGGACCGGTTGAGGATTCTGGGTCTGGACGCAATGGAGTTCAGAAGAGTGAGGGAGATCTGATTGAAACTTACAGAATACTGAGACCCCGTGGTAGACTGGATATGGAAAGGTGTTTCCACAAGCAGGAGAGATGAGAACCAGAGGACATATCACCTTTTCATTCTGAGGCTATTCTAAAGCTGAGAAAAGCTGTAGACCAGTAAGCCTGACATTTGTTGGCGGGCAAGGTGTTAGAGGGAATCCTGACGGACAGGATTTATATGTATTTGGAAAGGTAAGGACTGAGTAGGAATAGTCAACATGGCTTTGTGTGTGGGAAATCATGTCTCACTAACTTGACTGTGTTGGTTCAGAGAAGTAACAAAGAGGATTGATGAGGGCAGAGCGGTCGACGCATTCCATGTGGACTTCAGTGTGGCATTCGACAAGGATCCCCATGGTAGACTGGTTAGCAAGGTTAGATCTCATGGAGCACAAGCAGAACTAGCCACTTGGATACAGAACTGACTTTGAAGGTAAAAGACAGAGGGCGGTGGCGGAGAGTTGCTTTTCAGACTCGAGGCCTGTGACAGTGGTGTGCCACAAGGATCGGTGCTGGGTGCACTGCTTTTCATCATTTATATAATGATTTGGATGTGAACATAGGGGATACAGTTAGTAAGTTTACAGATGACACCAAAATTAGAGGTGCAGTGGATGGCAAAGAAGGTTATCTCAGAGTACAACAGGATCTTGATGAGATGGGCCAATGGGCTGAGGAGTGGTGCGTGTATGGAATGAGCTGCCAGAGGAAGTGGTGGAGGCTGGTAGAATTATAGCATTCAAAGGGCATTTGGATTGGTATATGACGAGGAAAGGTGCAGAGGGATATGGGTCAAGTGAGGGCAATTGAGTCAAGATGAGGTTAGGAGAACTGGTCGGCATGGATGAGTTGGATTGATGGGACTGTTTCTGTGTTGTACATCTCTATAACCCCCTCCACCCAGTACACTCCTCCCTATCTCTGTAACTTCATCCAGCCCTGACACCTTGCCTATTTCCAGAACCTCCTCCACCCCCTACACCCCACCCTATCTCTGAAACCTCCTCCTGTCCCAATAACGCTCTCTTAGCTGTAACATCAATGCTCATTATCACTCCATGTTGTCAGCCCTCCTGCGATCCCAGCCTCTTGACCATCCCCTGATTCCATCACTCCACCGGCCTTCAGCTGCTTGGGCCCTCCATGTTATCATCTCATAAGACTTTGAGCAATTTGCATTTCCCTTCTCTGATGAATCCTGTCCATTTTTTCCTGGAAACAATGTTATACCTGTTGTGGATTTACTAGAGTAATTCAGGAAGGGTCCCTCAACAGCACCTTGTAAACCCAACATCAATATCACCTTGAAGACAAGGCCAGCAATATGACGCAACACTACTCCTTCTGCATAGAACATAGAACATAGAACAATACAGCACAGAACAGGCCCTTTGGCCCACGATATTGTGCCGAACATTTGTCCTAGCTTAAGCACCCATCCATGTACCTATCCAATTGCTGCTTAAAGGTCACCAGTGATTCTGACTCTACCACTCCCACGGGCAGCGCATTCCATGCCCCCACCACTCTCTGGGTAAAGAACCCACCCCTGACATCTCCCCTATACCTTCCACCCTTCACCTTAAATTTATGTCCCCTTGTAACACTCTGTATCCGGGGAAAAAGGTTCTGACTGTCTCCTCTATCTATTCCTCTGATCATCTTATAAACCTCTATCAAGTCACTCCTCATCCTTAGCCGTTCCAACGAGAAAAGGCCGATAACTCTCAACATATCCTCGTACGACCTATTCTCCATTCCAGGCAACATCCTGGTAAATCTTCTCTGCACCCTCTCCAAAGCTTCCACATCTTTCCTAAAGTGAGGCGACCAAAATTGCACACAGTATTCCAAATGTGGCCTAACCAAAGTCCTGTACAGCTGCAACATCACTTCACGACTCTGCTAATGAACGCTAATACACCATAGGCCTTCTTACAAGCTCTATCCACCTGAGTGGCAACTTTCAAAGATCTATGTACATAGACCCCAAGATCCCTCTGTTCCTCCACCTGACTAAGAACCCTACCGTTAACCCTGTATTCCGCATTCTTATTTGTACTTCCAAAATGGACAACCTCACACTTGGCAGGATTGAACTCCATCTGCCACTCCTCAGCCCAGCTCTGCATCATATCTAAATCCCTTTGCAGCCGACAACAGCCCTCCTCACTATCCACAACTCCACCAATCTTCGTATCATCCGTAAATTTACTGACCCACCCTTCGACTCCCTCATCCAAGTCATTAATAAAAATTACAAACAGCAGAGGACCCAGAACTGATCCCTGCGGAACTCCGCTTGAAACTGGGCTCCAGGCTGAATATTTACCATCTACCACCACTCTCTGACTTCGACCGGTTAGCCAGTTTTCTATCCAATTGGCCAAATTTCCCTCTATCCCATGCCTCCTGACTTTCCGCATAAGCCTACCATGGGGAACCTTATCAAATGCCTTCCGCGGTTACTCTCCACTTCACCTTTAATCCCAACTTTGAAATTAATCATCCTTCCTTCAGTTTTTCTGGGACAGAATCCTGGAACTCTCTACCATGTGACTTTGCATTTGTGGTCAGGGTTCTTAAAACACAAAGACAGTGGGTTTTAAAGAGGAGAGTTCCTTATCATTTATGCTGGAGAGATTAGGGGGATGGGTAACAAGGCTGTCCCAGTCAGTGATGCCCACTTCATGTGAATCCACAAACAAGTCTGTCATTGCGATGTTGCCATTGGAATGCACATTACATTCCTGTTCTGAGGGATACACAGGAACAGTAGGAAATGAGACTTGGTCGAATCAGTCAAAGAGCCAAGATGTTTCCCATCAGTGTCCCAGCGAGATGTGGATAGTTACAAGGGGAGTCAGGGTGAAACAATACCTGCTGGAGTGTGATGACCTTCATTGTTCAGCTCTCTGAATATTGGAGTTGGGATGGCGTGCTGAGGTTGGACAGGAAGTTGGTAAGGCCAGTTCTGGAAGACTGTGTCCTGTTCTGCTCACGCTGCTGCAGGAAGGATATTATTAAACTGGAGACTGTTCAGTAAAGATTTCCCAGGACGTTGCCAGGAGTGCAGGGTTTGAGATATAAAAATAACTGGAGAGGCTGGGGACATTTTACAAAGAACATTACAGCACAGGAACAGGCCCTTCAACACTCCAAACCTGCACTGACACATTTTGCCTTCCATATGAAAACTGTCTTCACTTACAGGATCCGTATTCCCCTGTTCCCTTTCTATTCATGCCTGCTGCTGGATGATTCTTGAAAACTACAATTGTATCTGCTTCCACTGTCTGTTCTGGCAGCGTGTTCCATGAACTCGCCACCCTTTCCATGATAAACATGCTTCACTTATCTCTTTTAAACACCCCCCTGACCCCTGCACCTTGAACCTGTGCCCCCGAGTAACTGACGCTTCCACCCTGAGGAAAGGCCTCATACTTTCCACCCTATCCATGCCATTCACAATCTTATAAACTTCTATAAGGTCACCCCTCAACCTCCTGCATTCTAGTGAAAACAAACCCAGTCTATCCAATCTTCCTTCACAGGTAAAATCCCCCATTCCAGGCAATGTCCTGGTAAACCTTTTCTGTCCCCTCTCTAAAGGATCCATATCAGAACTGTACGTGTTTTTCACTGCAGCATAGGAAATTGAGGGGTGACCTTGTTGAGGTTTATAAAATCATGACAGTGATTGATAAGGTGAATGACAAGGGTCTTTTCCCTAGTGTGTGGGAGGTCAGACTCGGGGCCATGTTTGTAAGGTCAGAGGAAAAAGATTTATAGATTTTCCCCAGAGTGGTTTGTGATGGAATGACCTTCCAGACGAAGTAATGTATGTGAGTACAGTTATGTTTAAAAGATGCCAGCTCTTGATGCCATTCGTTTTTTTCTCCATTCTGTGCTACTGAATGCCCAAATTTCTGTGACATGCATTTCCAGAGGACTAACATGGCAAGGGAGTACATGTTGAATAGGAGGACCCTGGCAAGCACAGAAGATTAGACGGATCCTGGTTTGTGTGTCCAGCCATCCGTGAAGGCAGCAGGATAGGCAGGTAAGGGAATTAAGAAGGATCAAAACCATTGAATACATGAGCAAGGAGGTGTCATGTTGGAGCTTTACAGGATTTTGGTGAGACCACAGCTGGAGTACTGTGTGCGGTTCTGGTCACCGCATTATAGGAAGGATGTGATTGTACTGGAGGGGGTGGGGTGGGGGGGCAAGGAGATCCACCAGGATGTTGCATTAGATTGAGCATTGCATATACCTGCAGGAGTGTTCTGGTGTGTGTGTGTGTGTGTGTGGCTACGGTAACCCACCCAGCCTGCACATCCCTGGACATTATGGGCAATTCAGCATGGCCAATCCACCTAACTTGAACATCTTTGAAATCAGAGAACCCGAAGGGAACCCAAGCAGACAACATGCAAAACTCCACACAGCCACCCAAGGCTGGAATTACAGAATGGTTCCTGGCACTGTGCTCCTGCAATGTTAACCTCTGAACCACTCTTGGCCAGGGGAATTTTTTTTTGGATTAATATCAACTTACTGTGCTCAGATTCCCAGCTTTATAATGAACGGTCAAATCACCATAATTCCAATTTTGCATCAGAGAGAGAGGACGGGTGGGGAAGTTTGATTTAATTTGATTTCCTCTTGTCACTTTTTTTCAAATAAATTCATGGGATGGGGGCACTGTCGGCCAGGCCAGTGTTTATTGGCCATCCCTAATAGCACCGAGGGCAGTTTAGAGTCACAGTACAAACAGGTAACCGCCTTCCCGTCTCCTGGCCCTCTCTTCATCCAAGAGTTACTCCTCCCACATTGTTGTGGGCTCGATGGCAGGTTCCTTCCTGAAAGAGCAGCCCAGGCTGGGGCGTGGTTTATTGGGCTTGGCTGGCTCTGTGTTCTCTCTGGTCGTAAGTTCTCCGATCCAGACTGCACACCATCGCGATCCTCTCGTTTACTTCACCCGGGCAACACCGGTCCAGGAACGGCTGGAAAGAAGCAGAGACCGGGCAAGGAAACGCCTGCAGCCAGGCAGGCAGACAGGAGCGAGAGGAGCCCGGACTCCGAGAGAGAAACAACGTAACATTGGCTGGGTTTCATCCAGAGGAGGGCGGGAGGAGTTACTGAGAGAGACAGAGAGAGAGGGACAGGAGTTACCGAGAGAGAGTTACAGAGGGAGAGGGAGGAGAGAGGTTACTGAGGGAGAGGAATGAGTTAGTGGAGGAGAAGGATTACAAAGGGAGAGGGGTTATAGAGGGAGTGGGGTTACAAAGGGGTAACGGAGAGAGGGAGAGGTGTTAAAGTGGGAGAGAAATTCCAGAGGGAGAGCAGTTCAGGGGGGAGAGGGAGTGAAAGTCGGAGTCATTCGTTGAATCTTGGGGAAAAGGGAAGACGAGCCTCACAAGGAGAGGGGACTGGCTGGGGCGACCTCTCCAGCAAATTGCAATCACCCCTTCCCCAAGGCCTGGTGGAGGCAGTGCTGCCCAGCAGAGAGAACATCCATTCTGCGTTTGCCTATCGCTTATAGGCTGGGGACACTACCCTCTGGAAAGTGCCATGCCCAAGCTGAGCCAGCGTTGTGCCCACTGGTCGTGCCTCAGATCAGCGCTGTGTGTGTTCAGGGTGGTCTTGTTGTGCCAATGGCTGCTGGTCCAGAGAGGAGGGGGCCGGCTGACCCTCAGGCTGGTGAAACCAGGCGCCAGTCCAATGCAGGAACACATCCTGCTGGTCAAGGAGAACTCCACCTGCTGGCAGATCATGCAGGGGGACAGGCAGGAGGTGGAAAGGGCCCTCCTCAACTCTATTACTGTCTCCCTCAAGCACCAAGCCATCACTGAGGGAGATTATCTGAACATGACCCGAAATTGCAGATCGTTTGTGAGGGCCCACAAGTATATCACTGTCCCCCTGAGCCCTGAGGAGGAACACTTCCCCTTGGCTTATTCCATGGTCATCCACCAGAGCATTGAGATGTTCGAGAGGCTTCTACGGAGCATTTACGCTCCACAGAATGTCTACTGTATCCACGTGGACCGCAAATCCCCGAGTCAATTTCATGCGGCAGTTCCGGCCATCGCTTTGTGTTTCCACAATGTCTTTGTCGCAGCCAAGCTGGAGTGGGTCACCTATGCTGGCTGGAGCAGAGTTCAGGCGGATCTCAACTGCATGAAGGAGCTGCTGGAGAGCCCAGTCCCCTGGAGGTACTTCATCAATGTATGTGGCCAAGACTTCCCCCTGAAGACCAACCGGGAGATAGTCCGCAGCCTCAGAGCTCTGAACGGCTCCAACGTGATTGAGTCGGATCCTGCGCCAGGGTTCAAAAAGGTAACCGCCTTCCTGTCTGCAGGGCCTCTCTTCATCCAATTGTTTTCCATCCTCCCTCCCTCCATCATCTCTCTCTCTTTCTCCCCTCCAGCCCTCCACTCCTGCCTGTACAAAGAGAGACAGGGTTGTTAAAACTGTTCAGTTGCATGGAGGGAGGTTCAGAATGTACAAAGGAATATAGAGGAGTTGGAGAGTTGAGCTGCAAACAGAGTAGAAGGGCAATTGATGTTTCAGGTTGGAAACTTTCATCCGATCCCAGGGAGGGGATGGGGCTGCAGAATAAATGGGGGTGTGGGGCTGGGGAAGGGTGGGTGGGATGGCGATTGTTGGATGCAGGGAGGAGATGGCTGTGATTGGACAGTGGGTGGGGTGGAGCAGATGGGTGGAAAGGAAGATGGTCAGGTGAAAGGGATGGGGTGGAAAGTAAGGGCTGGGCGTGGGATAAGGAGGGATATAGACTGATTAGACAAGTATACAGGAATGTAGGTAGGTTAAGAGTGTAGGAGAAAGTGAGCACTACAGATGCTGGAGATCAGAGTCAAGAGTGTGGCACTGGAAAAGCACAGTGGGTCAGGCAGCATCTGATGAGCAGAAGAATCAATGTTTCGGACATAAGCCCTTAATTAGGAATGAGGCTTGTGGACCAGGGTGCCGAGAGATAAGTGGGATGGGTGTGGAAGGTAGTTGGGAAATTGATAGATAGATGAAGGTATTGGGGGTGGGGGGCAGGTGGGGGTGTGGAAGGTCGAGTGGACAGGTGAGAAAGAAGATGGACCGGTCAGGAGGGTGGTGCTGAGTTGGAGGCTTGGGACTGCAATTACTTGGGGTGGGGAAATGAGGAAACTTGTGAAATTGACATTGATCCGTCTGGTTGCAGGGTTCCAAGGTGGAATATCCAGGCATCAGCTGGTAAGGGTTTGGTGATGGAGGAGGCCCAGGACCTGCATGCCCTTGGTGGGAGGGGGAGTTAAAGCGTTCAGCCACGGGGCGGTGGGGTTGGTTGGTGTGGGTGTTCCAGAGATATTCTCTGAAACAATGCGCAAGTAAGAGTTCTATCTCCCCAATGTAGAGGAGACCACATCGGGTGCAATGGATGCAGTAGATGACATTGGTGGAGGTACAAGTACATTTCTGTCTCATATGGAAGGATCCTTTGAAGCCTTGGACGGAGGTGAGGGGGGATGTGTGGGTGCAAGTTTTGCACTTTTCAGAGGCCAGGGAAGGTGTCGGGAGGGGAGGGTGGGTTGGTGGGGGGTGTGGATCTGACAAGGGAGTTGTAGAGGGAATGGTCTCATCGAAAGCAGATGGAGTGCAGAGGGAAGTATGTCCCTAATGGTGTTTGTAAGTGGCAGAAGTGTTGGAGGATAATGCAATGTATCCGGATGTTGGTGGGGGAGAAGGTGAGGACCGAGGGGTTCTGTCCCTGTTGCATTGGGAGGGGTGTGCTTCAAGGGTGAAGGTACAGGAAATGGAGCAGATGCACTGGAAGGCATTGTCAACCACGTGGGAGAGGAAATTGTAGTTTTTGAGGTAGGACGCCATCTGGGATGTTCTGTGATGGAATTGGTCCTCCTGGGAACAGATGCAGCAAAGGCAGAGAAATTGGGAATAAGGGATAGTGTTTTTACAGGTGCAGGGTGGGAGGAGGTGTATTCCAGGTAGCTGTGGGAGTTAGTGGGTTTGTAGTAGATGTCAGCAGTTAGTCGGTTGCCAGAGATGGAGATGGAGAGGTCCAGGAAGAGGAAGGAGGTGTCCGAGATTGTCCGGGTGAATTTGAGGTCAGGTCGGAAGGTGTTGGTAGAATTAATGAACTTTTCAACCACCTCATGCAAATACGAGGTAGTGCCAATCCAGTCATCAATGTAGTGGAGGAATAGGTGGGGAATGGTGCCGATGGATGAAGAGGCAGGTTAGTTGAGGCCCATGTGGTTGCTCATTGCCCTTAAGAGCTGAAAATGTGTTGCTGGTCAAAGCACAGCAGGCCAGGCAGCATCTCAGGAATAGAGAATTCGACGTTTCGAGCATAAGCCCTTCATCAGGAGGGTTTCCTGATGAAGGGCTTATGCTCGAAACGTCAAATTCTCTATTCCTGAGATGCTGCCTGGCCTGCTGTGCTTTGACCAGCAACACATTTTCAGCTGTGATCTCCAGCATCTGCAGACCTCATTTTTTACATTGCCCTTAAGAGTCAAGAGTGAACAAAAGAATGTAAGTTTGGTTCAGAGCATGTAAAGGATTGTTCTTAGGTTGATAGTGAAAGAGTCTCACAAACGATTGAGTTTTTTGAAGAATTAACAAAGAGGAATGATGAGGGCAGAGCGGTAGATGTGATCTATATGGACTTCAGTAAGGTATTCAACAAGCTTCCCCATGGGAGACTGATTAGCAAGGTTAGATCTCATGGAATACAGGGAGAACTAGCCATTTGGATACAGAAATGGCTCAAAAGGTAGAAGACAGAGAGTGGTGGTGGAGGGTTGTTTTTCAGACTGGAGGCTTGTGACCAGTGGAGTGCCACAAGGATCGGTGCTGGGCCCTCCACTTTTTGTCATTTTCATAAATGATTTGGATGCGAACATAAGAGGTCCAGTTAGTAAGCTTGCAGATGACACCAAAATTGAAGGTGTAGTGGACAGCGAAGAGAGTTAGTTCAGATTACAACAGGATCTGGACCAGATGGAGCAATGGGCTGGGAAGTGGCAGATGGAGTTGAATTCAGGTAAATGCGAGGTGCTGCATTTTGGGAAAGCAAATCTTAGCAGGGCTTATACACTTAATGGTAAGGTCCTCCAGGAGTGTTGCTGAACAAAGAAACCTTGGAGTGCAGGTTCATAGCTCCTTGAAAGTGGAGTCGCAGGTAGATAGGACAGTGAAGGCAGCGTTTGGTATATGCTCCTTTATTGATCAGAGTATGGAGGACCGGAGTTGGGAGGTCATGTTGCAGCTGTACAGGACATTGGTTAGGCCACTGTTGTAATATTGTGTGCAATTCTGGTCTCCTCCCTATTGGAAAAATGTTGTGAAACTTGAAAGGATTCCAAAATGATTTACAAGGATGTTGCCAGGGTTGGAGGATTTGAGCTATAGGAAGAGGCTGAACAGGCTGAGGCTGTTTTCCCTGGAGCTTCGGAGGCTGAAGCTGAGGTAAACCTTATAGAGGTTTACAAAATTATGAGGGGCATGGATAGGATAAATAGACAAAGTCTTTTCCCTGGAGATGGGGAGCCCAGAACTAGAGGGCATAGGTTTCGGATGAGAGGGAAAAGATATAAAAGAGACCTGAGGGGCAACATTTTCACGGAGAGTGTGGTACGCGTATGGAATGACCAGCCAGAGGAAGTGGTGGAGGCTGGTACAATTACAACATTTAAGAGGTATTTGGATGGTTATATGAATAGGAATGGTTTGTAGGGCTATAGGCCGGGTGCTGGCAGGCGGAACTAGATTGGGTTGGGATATCTGGTCAGCATGGACAGGTTGGACCGAAGGATCTGTTTCCATGCTGTACATCTCTATGACTGTAATTGGGTACTGCAGATGCTGGAGATTACAGTCAAGATTAGTGTTGGAAACGCACAGCAGGTCAGGCAGCATCCGAGGAGCAGGAAACCCCAACATCAGGAATAACTTCACAGAGGCCATTATCCAGTCACCAACTCACCCTTTTGTTTCCACATGAAGAGTCCTTGACATGGATTCAGCTTCCTCAGAGCCAGCTGAGAATGAACAGAACATCTGATCGTCCTGTTTATTTTTTTTGGAAGCAGCCTCAGGAGTAGCAGTCAAAGATGTCCCCAGGGTTTAGGTAGGCCCAGGCAGCAGCAGCAGGGGTGCAGGCGAGGTCCAGGCTTCAGTTGCAGGAGCAGGCCCAGACTGTAGCAGCAGTGGTGGTAGTAGCTGCCTGTGCAGCTGAGCGCAGCTTCAAATGAACAGAAATAAGCAAAGAAACCCCAGAAAACAATCACAACAAACTATGAAAAAAAATTAAAAATAAACCCCTCCTCAGTAGGAAGAAACCAACAGCAGCACATAAGACACACTGTGGCTGTTTCGAAGTCAGTCTCCTCTCCTCAAGAGGATTGAAGAGTCTTTCATATGCTGATCCAGCTCCCCTAGAGCCAGCTCTGAGTGAGCAGATCCCTTGATATGCCTGTGTATTTTTCTTCCACTACCACCCAACAGCAGTCATGCTTATTTTTCCCTTGTACCCATGTCATGTGTGCAGGTGTCAGATGCAGTGTAAAACAACAAGTGTGTAAATCTTAATTTATGTGGGAAATAGAACCCACTCACTTCAATAATTTCAGTCCAAGACAAGATCTGAAGCAGCAGCATCGTCTGATATACTCTTGCAAGATAGGCACTCCGAATACAAAACCTTGATACAAATCATTTCTCTTTCCCTCCTCCCACTACTCTAAACTCAGCATCCATTCCTCTTGTTTATCTCTTGCCTTATCAGGCCTTGTGCGTAACAGTACAGGTTTTGCTTGGCCATTTCCACATCCCTCTGTGGACTATTGTTAGAGTATATCCTCCTTCACTGCCATCTGCTTCCTTGCCTGCTAAAGCAACATTTCCTCTCATTCTTCGTCCACACTGAGCCTTATGACCTTGATTGTGGTTTCTGTTTTTGCAGAAGCGGGAAACAGATGCTTATAACTGTGTGTACAAGCCTATCTAGCTTAACCTACACTCCCCTTCCTCTTTCATGATTCAGCTTTGTGATTTTCACAGACAACATTTCTAATTGCTCCTCACAATTTATATATTCCATCACCAGGAAGAAAGGAAACAGACAGTCCTGTTTATTTATATTTTATTAAACAATTCACAGTTTATACAAACAATTACATTTACAGCTGTATACAGAGAAACAGCGATTTTACAAGGGAGGGGAATGACAAAGCCAAGCCCCAAATCCTGACATTCAACCGGTTTCAGGGAAATGAGGACAAACCTCAAATCCCAGTTTCAATCATTACAAACAGTAACAATGACATTCATACATATAAGTCAGTCCACTTGTGTAAGAAACAGCACATACAATACAGACCCCCAAAAAAACAGCAAGCCTCTCCCCCTCCACCCCAATCCTTCCCACCTTCTGGCCGCTCTAAGACAGCCCGCCCCTACGCACCTTCCGGCTCTTGGTCCACCCTGACACACCTTTCGACCACCTCTAGGACAACCCACCCCGTTACGCGTCCGGGGCGACAGCGCTGTGGACAGCTTCTGGCTCTCTGTCTGCCCCTAATTGCCATTGGGCTCTCATCACCCCAATGCACTGTCCGGCCAGTGGACTACCCCGACACACCTTCCGGCACCTCTAGGACAGCCCGTCCCCTTCCCAGGGATGACAGCGTGCAGGGTAGCCCACAAGTCTTCCGGATCTCAGCCTACCCCTATGCACCTTCTGAGACACCTTCCAACCAACTCTAGGACAGCCCAGCCAGATTACTCCCTCTGAAAGTGCTCAGAATGGCCTACCCACCTACTGGCTCTAGGGGCAACTGGCATCAGGGGTGGCCTACCCACCCTCTGGTTCTTGGGGTGACAGCTTTCAGGACGACCCATGAACGTCCCAACTCACAGTATGGCCTGCCAGACCCAGGGACACACATGACACACATGACAGTCTACCCACCATCTAGCTCTTGGGGAGACTGTCATCAGGGTGGCCTACCCACCCTCCGGCTGTCGGGACAGCGTACCAATCTTCAGGTTCACAGGATGGCCTACCCACCCTTCGGTTCTCGGGGTGACAGCTTTCAGGATGGCCCATGAGCCTCCCAGCTCACAGTAAGACCTGTCAGACCCAGAGACATGTAAGACAGTGCAGGTGATAAACCCAACAAACAATATGACAGTTAATTACCAACAAACAGAGTCCTTTCTAGTCCAGAGTCCATTAGTACAGGCATTTCTCTTCAAAATGTAGAGTCCATTTCCAGGCCTGAGGGGTGGAGAGAGTGCCATACAACGCCTTGATCAGACCACATCAGAATCAGTCTGTACATTTTTATCTCATTTAAAACATAAAATAATTACATTGACAGCAAGTTTAACCTGCCTTTTTCCTGGGATGAAGGGCTTATCTTATGAAGGAAGGTTGAACAAGTTGGCTTTTACATATTTAAGTTTGGAAATCTGAGAGATCTTTTTGAAATGTATAAATTTCTCTGAGGGAACATGATAAGGTGGTTGATGGGACATTGTAAGTTTGACAAGATGTTCTGTAGAATAAGATATCGTCAGAGTCCTACAGCACCGAAACATACTCTTTCGTCCAACTCATCCATGCCAACCAGGTATCCTAATTGGAACTAGTCCCATTATCCTGTGTTTGGTCCATATCCCTCTAAACTCGTCCTATTTATGTCGTCTGTTAAATCTTGTAATTGTACCCACTACAACAATTCTTTTTGTCAATTTGCTCCGTATTTGCACTACCCTCAGGTCTCACGTTAAACCTATGCCCTCTGGGATTGGACTCCCCCATCCTGGGGCTATTCACTTTTATTGATTTCCCCCACAATTTTATAAACCTCTTTATGGTCAACCTTCACCCTCCAATACTCCAGTGAGAAAAGTCCTAGCCTATCTAGCCTCTCCTTATAACTAAAACCCTGCAGTCCTGGCAACATCTTTGTAAATCTATTCTGCATCCTTTGCAGTTTAACAACACCCTTCCAATAGCAGGGCGATCACAAATTTACTCAGTACTCCAAAAGTGACCTCACCAATGCCTTGCAGAATTATTTTCCCCTGAGAGGGCTGTGGCACTATGTAAATCTCTTCTGTACAAAGTTGCGAAGGCTGAGTTGATGAAGTTATGAAAGAGTGAGCAAGGTGACCTTATTAAAAAAAAAGATAAGGACCCCGGGGCAACCGATAGAAATGTGGAATTGAAATTGTAACCAGATGAGCAGTGACCTTCTTGAATGGTGGAGCAGACTTGAAGGGACGAATGGCTGATTTTTTGCTATGATACTGGTGGAGACAGGTTATGCCTTAGTTCAAGTAAAGAGTAGGGAGTTTTCTGACCACTCAGCTGAGGAAAGGGCTTTGGTGTTCCTCCTGATAACATGAACCTTGAAGTTAATCTCCCTCTGCGCCAGTCACAGAATTAAAGAATTCTTGCGGAAGGATACCATTTAGCCCATCGTGTCTGTAATTATTCCACATCTCGTACCAATCTCCTGCATTTCCACACTCAACTCTGGCAACATCCTTGTAAATCTTTTCTGAACCTTTTCAAGTTTCACAACATCCTTCCTATAGCAGGGAGACTAGAATTCCATGCTGTATTCCAGAAATTGCCAAACCAATGTCCTGTTCAGCCACAGCATGACCTCCCAACTCCTACACACAATGCACTGACCAATAATGGCAAGCGTAGCAAACGCCTTCTTCACCACCCTGTCTATCTGCGACTCCATTTTCAAGAAGCTATGAATCTGCATTCCAAGATCTCTTGTTTCATCATCACTCCCCAGACTTCACCATGAAGTGTATTATTCCTGCCCTGATTTGCCTTTGGTAACCCCAAGGTGTTGACAGGAGAGGATTCAGCAACAGCAACCCCATTGAACTTCAAAGAATGATGGTTTGATTCTCTGTTGTTGGAGATGATCTGGGATAAAGTGGGGGAGGTGAAATGAAGAAACTGGTGAAATCTACATTGATCCGATGTGGTTGGAGGGTCCCAAGGTGGAAGATGAGGCGTTCTTCCTCCAGGTATCAGGTGGCTCGAGTTTCACAGTGGAGGAGGCCCAGGGCTTGCATATCCTTGGCAGAGTGGGAGGGGGAGTTAAAGTGTTCAGCCACAGAGTGGGGGGGCTGTTTAGTGCATGTATCCCAGAGAGGTTCTCTGCAATATTCCACGATGAGGTGCCCTGTGTCCCTAATGGAGAGGAAACCACACTGAGAGCAATGGACACAGTGGATGATGTGTATGGAAGTTCAGGTAAATCTTGGCTGGATTTGGAAGGATCCTTTATCGGAGGGGGGGGGGGGGGGGGGGGGGGGGGGGGGGGGTAGTGTGAGTGCAGGTTTTTCACTTTTTGCAGTGGTCAGGGAAGGTGCCAGGAGTGGAGGGTGTGTTGGTGGGGGTATGGATCTGCCAAGGGAGTCATGGAGGGAATGGTCTCTGCGAAACACAGATAGGGGTGGGGAGGGAAATATATCCCTGGTAGTGGGGCCTGTTTGTAGGTGGCAGTAATGGCAGAGGATGATGCGTTGGTGGATGGTGGAGTAGAAGTGAGGACTTGGGGGTTCTGTCCTTGGTGTGATTGGAGAGATGGGCTTCAAGGGCACAGGTGCAGGGAGTGGAGTAAATGCATTGGAGGGCATTGTCAACCACGTGGGAGGGGAAACTGTGGTCATTGAAGAAGGAGGCCATCTGGGATGTTCAATGGTAGAATTGGTCCACCTGGGAGCAAATGCGGCAGAGATGGAGGAATTGGGAAGCAGGGAGTGGGCGTGGGAGGAGGTGTAATCCAGGTAGCTGTGGGAGTCTGTGGGTTTGAGGTAGATGTCCATGTTGAGTCTGTCGCCGGAAATGGAGATGGGGATGCCCAGGAAGGAGAAAGGGGAAAGATCCCTTCCTAACATGGTGCCATTATTTAAGAAGGTGGTAAGGAAATGCCAGGGAACTATAGGCTGGTGAACCTGTCATCAGTGATAGGTGAGCTTTTAGAAAAAAAATCAAGTTAAAAAAGTACATGAGGAAGGACAGATTGTTTATACACGGAGCTTGTGGAGAGGCCTGTATAGGGACGGCTCGGGAAATATTTTTGTATCCGGACAGTGAAAGCTGAATGTTGGATTATTTGAGGAGGAGCTTGTTTTCTCATTTTTTGAGTTAAGTGTTTGATTTCTTTTTAATATTTATATTATTAATTTTTCTTTTCATGCTTTATATTAAATCTGTGGGTATGGAAAGATAGTTTAATGTAATATATAAGGTGCTGTTGAGAGCTTTTTCTTTGTAGGATTAATGTTACTGATGGCAGGTAAGAGATGTTGAGTGTGGTGACGAATAGATTTAGTGAAGTGATTACACAGCAAGATCGTTCAGATAGGTAACTGTCTGTCAGGGAGGGTACGAAGGTGGTTTAGAAGTCTCCTGTGGCTATTCCTCTCTCAGACAGATATTCCATTTTGAATATTGTTGAATGAGAAAAATAGAAATGGTCATCAGATCATGTTAAACTTGTTTGTCAAGATTTAAAAGAATAAAGGTTTTCAGGAACTCTCCTGTGAGGGGCAGAGAACAGAAGATTCTGCGGGAGTGAGTGTGAATCGAGGATAGTACATTGCTTTCCCACTGCCAGGGTGAAGGATGTCTCAAAATGTTTGAAGCAGATTGTCAAGTGGATGAGTGAGAAACCGGAAGTTGTTGTACATATTGATAGGAATGACATAGTTAGAGATAGGGTTAAAGGGTTAGAGTGGCATGGGGTCAGCATGGTGGCTCAGTGGTTAGCATTGCCACCTCACAGCACCAGGGTACCAGGTTTGATTCCAGCCTCAGGTGACTGTCTGTGTGGAGATTGCACGTTCTCCCTGTGTCTGCGTGGGTTTCCTCTGGGTGTTCCGATTTCCTCCCACAGTCCAAAGATGCACAGGTCAGGGTGAATTGGCCATGTTAAATTGCCCGTAGTGTTAGGGGCATTAGTCAGAGGGAAATGGGTCTGGGTGGGTTACTCTTTGGAGGGTCGGTATGGTCTTGTTGGGCCGAAGGGCCTGCTTCCACTCTGAAGGGAATCTAATCTAGTCAGTGAGTATAACTGGTCAGGTAGATGGTTAAAAAAAAACAGAATATAAAAAAAAGTAATCTCTGGTTTACTTCTGGTGCCAAGTTCTAATGAGGGAAGGAATAAAAGGACAGGGCAGATAAATCAATGGTTGACGAGGTGCTGCAATGTGCAGGGAGTCACTTTCTTGGAGCATTGGGTTCTCTTCTGGGACAGAAAAGATCTGTTTAAAAGGATGGGTTTCACCTGAACTAGACCAATATCCTGGTGGGGACATTTGCTCGTTCTATTTCAGGAGATTGTAAGATTTGAGAGGGGTGGGGTGGGGGCTTTCTAAGTTACAGTTAAAATAGAAAGAAAGATGACAATGATTTTGAATCAGAAAACAGCGCGTTCTTTAGAAAGGACAGTCAAGAACAAGTCAGAGAACAAAGGAACACTGAACACTTAAACTGCATTTATTTCAATGCAAGAGGTCTCATGGATAAGGCTGATGACTTCAGGGCATGTAAGGGAACATGGGCCTGGGATGTCATTGCTATCACAGAAACATGGCTGAGGAATGGAAAAGACAGGCAGCTCAGTGTTCTGGGTTTGAGATGGTACAGGAAGGATAGAAAGAGGCAAGGCAGGAGAAGGGCTGGCATTTTTGATTCAGGAAAATATTACTCCTGTAATTAGAGAAGATATTTCTGAGGGATCATTTAGTGAAAATATATGGGTTCAAATTAGAAATAAGAAAGAGATGATCACCTTGATGGGATTTTACTTGGAGTAGACTAATCGCAGGGAAAAGGATCAACGCCCCAATAGTCAGATGGCAATTGAGAAGCAAATATGTCGAGAGATATCAAATGTATGTAAGAATAATAAGGTTGCACTAGCAGGGGATTTTAATTTTCCAAACATTGTCTGAGACTGTTATGGTGTTAAGGATTTGATGGTGAAGAATTTGTTCAATTGCAAGAAAATTTTCTTTAACAGTATATAAATGTTCCCACTAGAGGTGGATCAAAACCTAAACTTCTCTTGGGAAATAAAGCAGGGCAAGTGACTGATGTGTTAGTCAGGGAAGATTAGAGTGGTGCTGGAAAAGCACAGCAGATCAGGCAGCATTCAAGGAGCAGGAAAATCAATGCTTCGGGCAAAAACCCTTCGTCAGGAATTTCTGGCAAAAGCCCTTCTGATGAAGAGCCTTTGCCCGAAATTCCTAATGAAGAATTTTTCCCAAAGCATTGTTTTTCCTGCTCCTCGAATGCTGCCTGACCTGCTGTGCTTTTCCAGCACCACTTTAATCTTGACTCTAATCTCCAACATCGATAGTACCCATTTCCACCTGTTAGTCAGGGAACACTTTTGGACCAGTGATCGTAATGCGAATAATTTTAAAATAGTTCTGTAAAAAGATAAGTCTTCCATAAAAGTTAAAGTTCCGAATTGGAATAGGCAAATTTTCAGGTTATGAAGCAAGATCTTTCAAAAGTTGATTGGAGTAGACTAATTGCAGGTAAAAGGATGACTGACAAGTGGGAGGCCTTCCAAAGTGTGACAAGAGTTCAGAAACATTCTGTTCCTGTTAGAGTGAAAGGCAAGGCTGGTAAGATTAGAGAACAATGGATGAATAAAGATGTTGAAGTTCAAGTCAAGAATAAAAAATGATCATCTATTAGAGAGACAATTAGGATCAACTGAATGTCTTGAAGAGGATTAAGAGTGTAGGGACATTCTTCAGAAGGAATGAGGAAGGCAATGAGGGGACAGGAGATAGCCTTGGCAGGGAAGGTAAAGATAATTCAAAGATTCTATGAGTATATTAAGAGTGAGAGAGCAACTGGAGAGAGAATAAGATTCCTTAAAGACCAATGAGGTTGTCTTTGTGTTGAATCTCAAGAGATGGGAGTGATATAAATGAGTATTTCGAATCAGTTTTGACTGTTGAGAAAGAAATGGAGGCTGGAGAAATCAGGGATATAAATATTGATGTTTTGAGAATAGTTCACAGAAAACAGAAGAGGAAGTGCTGGAGATCCTAAAAAACATAAGGATAAATAAACCTCCAGGACCTGATCAAGTGTGTCCCAGGACGTTGTGGGAAGTTAGAGAGAAGATTGCAGGGGCCTGAGCAGAAATATTTGTATCATGTAAAAACACATATGAAGAACTGGAGGACAGGGGTGTGGTTAATGTGTTTAAGAAGGGGTGTGAGGAGAAGCCTGGGAACTATTGACCTGCGAGTCTGACTTCGGTGGTGGATATGTGTTTGGAGATGATCCTGAAAAGTAGGATTTACACAGGGTGGAGAGGAAAGGATTGATTAGAGATAGTCAGGATAGTTTAGTGTGAGGAAAGTCATGTCTCACATACTTGATTGGGTTTGTTTTTAGAAGTAACCAAAATGATTGATGAGGACAGAGTGGTAGATGTTGTTTGGCTGGCCTTTAATAAAGCCTTTGACAAAGTTCTGCATGGGAGACAGATTAGTAAAGTTAGATCACATGGGATTCAGGGTGGGCTTGCCAATTGGATTTGTAATTGGCTTGGTGGTAGAAGACAGCAGGTGATGGTGGATCATTGTTTTTCAGATGGAGGCCTGTGACCAGCGGGTGTTCCACTGGGAACGGTACTGGCTCCACTTCCGTTAGTCATTTATACAAAGGATTTGGATGAGAATATAGGAGACATGGTTAGTAAGTTTGTGGATGACACCAAAATGGTAAAGCAGACAGTGAAGAATGTGACCCAAGATTACAAAGAGATCTAGATCAATTGGGTCAATGGGCTGAGGAGTGGCAGATGGAGTTTAATTTGGATAAACATGAGGTATTACATTGTGGTAATACAAACAAGGTCAGGAGTTAACGGTAGGGCTCTGGGTGGTGTGGGAGAGCAGAGAGAAACCTCAGGGTTCAGGGACATACTTCTTTGAAATTTGCATCCCAGTCAGACAGGGTGGTTAAGAAGGTGTTTAGCATGCTTGCCTTCATTGCTCAGACCTTTGCGTATAGGAGTTCTGACATTATATTGAACTTGTAGTGGACAGTGATGAGGCCTCTTCTGAATTAATGTGTGCAATTCTCATCATCCTGTTATAGGAAGGATATAGGAAGTCTCTCGGAAGACTTCGCGACGGCTGGTGGGTAAGTTTGGTCGTTTATTTAATAGTTGTAAATTTAAAGTTTTCCTTTGAAAAAGCGGTAGCAGACCCGGAAGGCGCGCTAGGTTACCTGGGTAAGGGTTTTTTTCTCTCCCCTTATTTAAACGCGGGCTCCGAGTTTTAGGCCTCAGTCTCTCGGAAGACTTCGCGACGGCTGGTGGGTAAGTTTGGTCGTTTATTTAATAGTTGTAAATTTAAAGTTTTCCTTTGAAAAAGCGGTAGCAGACCCGGAAGGCGCGCTAGGTTACCTGGGTAAGGGTTTTTTTCTCTCCCCTTATTTAAACGCGGGCTCCGAGTTTTAGGCCTCAGTCTCTCGGAAGACTTCGCGACGGCTGGTGGGTAAGTTTGGTCGTTTATTTAATAGTTGTAAATTTAAAGTTTTCCTTTGAAAAAGCGGTAGCAGACCCGGAAGGCGCGCTAGGTTACCTGGGTAAGGGTTTTTTTCTCTCCCCTTATTTAAACGCGGGCTCCGAGTTTTAGGCCTCAGTCTCTCGGAAGACTTCGCGACGGCTGGTGGGTAAGTTTGGTCGTTTATTTAATAGTTGTAAATTTAAAGTTTTCCTTTGAAAAAGCGGTAGCAGACCCGGAAGGCGCGCTAGGTTACCTGGGTAAGGGTTTTTTTCTCTCCCCTTATTTAAACGCGGGCTCCGAGTTTTAGGCCTCAGTCTCTCGGAAGACTTCGCGACGGCTGGTGGGTAAGTTTGGTCGTTTATTTAATAGTTGTAAATTTAAAGTTTTCCTTTGAAAAAGCGGTAGCAGACCCGGAAGGCGCGCTAGGTTACCTGGGTAAGGGTTTTTTTCTCTCCCCTTATTTAAACGCGGGCTCCGAGTTTTAGGCCTCAGTCTCTCGGAAGACTTCGCGACGGCTGGTGGGTAAGTTTGGTCGTTTATTTAATAGTTGTAAATTTAAAGTTTTCCTTTGAAAAAGCGGTAGCAGACCCGGAAGGCGCGCTAGGTTACCTGGGTAAGGGTTTTTTTCTCTCCCCTTATTTAAACGCGGGCTCCGAGTTTTAGGCCTCAGTCTCTCGGAAGACTTCGCGACGGCTGGTGGGTAAGTTTGGTCGTTTATTTAATAGTTGTAAATTTAAAGTTTTCCTTTGAAAAAGCGGTAGCAGACCCGGAAGGCGCGCTAGGTTACCTGGGTAAGGGTTTTTTTCTCTCCCCTTATTTAAACGCGGGCTCCGAGTTTTAGGCCTCAGTCTCTCGGAAGACTTCGCGACGGCTGGTGGGTAAGTTTGGTCGTTTATTTAATAGTTGTAAATTTAAAGTTTTCCTTTGAAAAAGCGGTAGCAGACCCGGAAGGCGCGCTAGGTTACCTGGGTAAGGGTTTTTTTCTCTCCCCTTATTTAAACGCGGGCTCCGAGTTTTAGGCCTCAGTCTCTCGGAAGACTTCGCGACGGCTGGTGGGTAAGTTTGGTCGTTTATTTAATAGTTGTAAATTTAAAGTTTTCCTTTGAAAAAGCGGTAGCAGACCCGGAAGGCGCGCTAGGTTACCTGGGTAAGGGTTTTTTTCTCTCCCCTTATTTAAACGCGGGCTCCGAGTTTTAGGCCTCAGTCTCTCGGAAGACTTCGCGACGGCTGGTGGGTAAGTTTGGTCGTTTATTTAATAGTTGTAAATTTAAAGTTTTCCTTTGAAAAAGCGGTAGCAGACCCGGAAGGCGCGCTAGGTTACCTGGGTAAGGGTTTTTTTCTCTCCCCTTATTTAAACGCGGGCTCCGAGTTTTAGGCCTCAGTCTCTCGGAAGACTTCGCGACGGCTGGTGGGTAAGTTTGGTCGTTTATTTAATAGTTGTAAATTTAAAGTTTTCCTTTGAAAAAGCGGTAGCAGACCCGGAAGGCGCGCTAGGTTACCTGGGTAAGGGTTTTTTTCTCTCCCCTTATTTAAACGCGGGCTCCGAGTTTTAGGCCTCAGTCTCTCGGAAGACTTCGCGACGGCTGGTGGGTAAGTTTGGTCGTTTATTTAATAGTTGTAAATTTAAAGTTTTCCTTTGAAAAAGCGGTAGCAGACCCGGAAGGCGCGCTAGGTTACCTGGGTAAGGGTTTTTTTCTCTCCCCTTATTTAAACGCGGGCTCCGAGTTTTAGGCCTCAGTCTCTCGGAAGACTTCGCGACGGCTGGTGGGTAAGTTTGGTCGTTTATTTAATAGTTGTAAATTTAAAGTTTTCCTTTGAAAAAGCGGTAGCAGACCCGGAAGGCGCGCTAGGTTACCTGGGTAAGGGTTTTTTTCTCTCCCCTTATTTAAACGCGGGCTCCGAGTTTTAGGCCTCAGTCTCTCGGAAGACTTCGCGACGGCTGGTGGGTAAGTTTGGTCGTTTATTTAATAGTTGTAAATTTAAAGTTTTCCTTTGAAAAAGCGGTAGCAGACCCGGAAGGCGCGCTAGGTTACCTGGGTAAGGGTTTTTTTCTCTCCCCTTATTTAAACGCGGGCTCCGAGTTTTAGGCCTCAGTCTCTCGGAAGACTTCGCGACGGCTGGTGGGTAAGTTTGGTCGTTTATTTAATAGTTGTAAATTTAAAGTTTTCCTTTGAAAAAGCGGTAGCAGACCCGGAAGGCGCGCTAGGTTACCTGGGTAAGGGTTTTTTTCTCTCCCCTTATTTAAACGCGGGCTCCGAGTTTTAGGCCTCAGTCTCTCGGAAGACTTCGCGACGGCTGGTGGGTAAGTTTGGTCGTTTATTTAATAGTTGTAAATTTAAAGTTTTCCTTTGAAAAAGCGGTAGCAGACCCGGAAGGCGCGCTAGGTTACCTGGGTAAGGGTTTTTTTCTCTCCCCTTATTTAAACGCGGGCTCCGAGTTTTAGGCCTCAGTCTCTCGGAAGACTTCGCGACGGCTGGTGGGTAAGTTTGGTCGTTTATTTAATAGTTGTAAATTTAAAGTTTTCCTTTGAAAAAGCGGTAGCAGACCCGGAAGGCGCGCTAGGTTACCTGGGTAAGGGTTTTTTTCTCTCCCCTTATTTAAACGCGGGCTCCGAGTTTTAGGCCTCAGTCTCTCGGAAGACTTCGCGACGGCTGGTGGGTAAGTTTGGTCGTTTATTTAATAGTTGTAAATTTAAAGTTTTCCTTTGAAAAAGCGGTAGCAGACCCGGAAGGCGCGCTAGGTTACCTGGGTAAGGGTTTTTTTCTCTCCCCTTATTTAAACGCGGGCTCCGAGTTTTAGGCCTCAGTCTCTCGGAAGACTTCGCGACGGCTGGTGGGTAAGTTTGGTCGTTTATTTAATAGTTGTAAATTTAAAGTTTTCCTTTGAAAAAGCGGTAGCAGACCCGGAAGGCGCGCTAGGTTACCTGGGTAAGGGTTTTTTTCTCTCCCCTTATTTAAACGCGTAGGCGAGTCACCCGAGGCACTACACGAGTAGTGCCTCCCACCCTTCCACCTCCTCTAACCTAATAATAAGACCAATTGTGACTAGCGGGTAAGTGCTGCATTTTCCTTGTTTGTTTCTTTAGATTTAGTTGGTTTTTGTTTTTTTTTAAGGAAAGCTTACTTTTAGAGGGATGGCAGTGCAGAGAGGGCAATGTTCCTCTTGCAACATGTATGAGGTGAGGGAAGCCATTAGCGTCCCTGCTGAGTACACTTGCAAGAAGTGCACCCATCTCCAGCTCCTCCAAACCCGTGTTAGGGAACTGGAGCTGGAGTTGGATGAACTGCGGATCATTCGGGAGGCAGAGGAGGTCATAGATCGGAGCTATAGGCAAGTAGTTACTCCGAAAGTTCAAGATAGATGGGTGACAGTGAGGGGGAGTGGGAGGAGGAAGACAGTGCAGGAACCCCCTGCGGTCATTCCCCTCAAGAACAAGTATACCGTTTTGGATACTTGTGGGGGGGATGACTTACCAGGGGTAAGCAACGAGGTTCAGGCCTCTGGCACGGAGCCTGGCCCCGTTGCTCAGAAGGGTAGGGTGGAGAAAGGTAGAGCAATTGTTCTTGGGGACTCGATAGTGAGGGGTACAGACAGACGGTTTTGTGGGGGCGACAGGGACTCACGTTTGGTATGTTGCCTCCCAGGTGCAAGGGTACGTGATGTCGCTGATCGTGTTTTCCGGGTCCTTAAGGGAGAGGGGGAGCAGCCCCAGATCGTGGTCCACGTTGGCACCAACGATATAGGTAGGAAGAAGGGTGAGGATGTAAGGCAGGCTTTCAGGGAGCTAGGTTGGAAGCTCAGAGTTAGAACAAACAGAGTTGTAGTCTCTGGTTTGTTACCCGTGCCACGTGATAGAGAGTCGAGGAACAGGGAGAGAGAGCAGTTAAATGCGTGGCTACAGGGATGGTGCAGGAGGGAGGGATTCCGGTTTCTGGATAACTGGGGTCCTTTCTGGGGAAGGTGGGACCTCTATAAAAAGGATGGTCTACACTTGAACCTGAGGGGCACCAGTATCCTTGGGGGGAGGTTTGCTAGTGCTCTTTGGGAGGGTTTAAACTAACTCCGCGGGGGCATGGGAACCAGGACTGTAGCTTTAGGGTACAGGACCTTGAGTGTAGGGAGGTTAGGAATAATGCAGCGATCTCTAAGGAGGGTGCCTGTAACCAGAAAGGTGGATTGAAGTGTGTATACTTCAATGCCAGAAGTATAAGGAATAAGGTAGGTGAACTTGCAGCGTGGGTTGGTACCTGGGACTTCGATGTTGTGGCCATTACAGAGACGTGGGTAGAACAGGGACAAGAATGGCTGTTGCACGTTCCAGGGTTCAAATGTTTTAGTAGGATCAGACATGGGGGTAAAAAAGGGGGAGGCGTGGCATTACTTGTCAAAGACAGTATCACAGCAGTGGAATGGACGATGGAAGAGGACTTGCCATCTGAGGTAGTTTGGGCTGAGGTTAGAAATAGGAAAGGTGAGGTCACCCTGTTAGGTGTTTTCTACAGGCCTCCTAATAGTCCTAGAGAAGTAGAGGATAATATTGCGAGGATGATTCAGGAAAAGAGTGAAGGTAGCAGGGTGGTTGTTATGGGGGACTTTAACTTCCCGGATATTGACTGGGAGAGCTATAGCTCGAGTTCATTAGATGGGTCGGTGTTTGTACAATGTGTGCAGGAGGGTTTCCTGACACAATATGTCGACAGGCCAACAAGAGGGGAGGCTATATTGGATTTGGTTCTAGGTAATGAACCAGGCCAGGTGTTAGACTTGGAGGTAGGTGAGCACTTCGGGGACAGTGACCACAACTCGGTGACTTTTACTTTAGTGATGGAGAGGGATAATCGTGTGCCGCAGGGCAAGAGCTATAGCTGGGGGCAGGGAAATTATGATGCAGTGAGGCATGACTTAGGATGTGTGGATTGGAAAAACAGGCTTCAAGAGAAGAACACTAATGAGATGTGGGGAGTGTTCAAGGAGCAGCTACTGCGTGTCCTCGATAGGTATGTACCAGTCAGGCATGGTGTAAAGGGCCTTGTGAGGCAGCCGTGGTTTAGTAAGGAATTGGAGTCCCTTGTGAAAGGGAAGAAGGCGGCATATGTAAAGATGAGGCGTGAAGGTTCAGTAGGGGCGATTGAGTGTTATAAGGTAGCCAGGAAGGAGCTAAAGAGGGAGCTAAGAGAAGCGAGAAGGGGACATGAAAAGTCTTTAGCTGGTAGGATTAGGGAAAACCCAAAGGCTTTCTATAGGTATGTCAAGAATAAAAGGATGACTAGGGTAGGTATCGGTCCAGTCAAGGATAGTAGTGGGAAGTTGTGTGTGGAGGCGGAGGAGATTGGAGAGACATTAAATCAGTACTTTTCCTCAGTATTCACTCAGGAACAGGACACTGTTGCTGATGTGAATATGGAATCACAAATAATTAGAATGGATGCCCTGGAAATATGCAGGGAAGAGGTTTTGGGAATATTGGAAAGGATGAATATAGATAAGTCTCCTGGGCCTGATGGCATTTACCCCAGGATCCTATGGGAAGCTAGGGAGGAGATAGCAGAGCCATTGGCCTGGATTTTTATGTCGTCGTTGTCAACAGGAATAGTACCAGAGGACTGGAGGATAGCGAATGTGGTCCCATTGTTCAAGAAAGGGAGTAGGGATAGCCCTAGCAACTATAGGCCAGTGAGTCTGACTTCAGTGGTGGGCAAAGTCTTAGAGAGAATGGTAAGGGATAAGATTTATGAACATCTGGGTAGGAATAACGTGATCAGGGATAGCCAGCATGGTTTTGTGAAGGGCAGGTCGTGCCTCACAAACCTTATTGAGTTCTTTGAGAAGGTGACCAAGGAAGTGGATGAGGGTAAAGCAGTAGATGTTGTGTATATGGATTTTAGTAAGGCGTTCGATAAGGTTCCCCATGGTAGGCTAATGCTAAAACTTCGGAGGTATGGCATTGAGGATACATTAGAGGTTTGGATTAGGAATTGGCTGGCTGGAAGGAGACAGAGGGTAGTGGTTGATGGATTATGTTCATCTTGGAGCGCAGTTACTAGCGGTGTACCACAAGGATCTGTTTTGGGACCATTGCTTTTTGTTATCTTTATAAATGATCTAGAGGAAGGACTTGAAAGCTGGGTAAGCAAGTTTGCGGATGACACAAAAGTTGGTGGAGTTGTGGATAGTGAGGAAGGAAGTGGTAGGTTACAGCGGGATATAGATAAGTTGCAGAGCTGGGCGGAAATGTGGCAAATGGAATTCAATGTAGCTAAGTGCGAAGTCGTTCACTTTGGTAGGAATAACAAGATGATGGATTACTGGGCTAATGGTAGGCTACTTGGTAGTGTGGATGAGCAGAGGGATCTTGGTGTCTATGTACACAGATCTCTGAAAGTTGCCACCCAGGTAAATAGTGCTGTGAGGAAGGCATATGGTGTACTGGGCTTTATTGGCAGAGGAATTGAGTTCCGGAGTCCTGAGGTCATGTTGCAGTTGTATAAGACTCTGGTGCGGCCTCATCTGGAGTATTGTGTGCAGTTTTGGTCGCAATACTATAGGAAGGATGTGGAAGCTTTAGAGCGAGTGCAGAGGAGGTTTACCAGGATGTTGCCTGGAATGGTAGGAAAATCTTATGAGGAAAGGCTGAGGCACTTGGGGCTGTTCTCATTGGAGAAGAGAAGGTTTAGGGGAGATCTGATAGAAGTGTATAAGATGATTAGGGGTTTAGATAGGGTAGATACTAAGAACCTTTTACCGCTAATGGAGTCAGGGGTTACTAGGGGACATAGCTTTAAATTAAGGGGTGGTAGGTATAGGACAGATGTTAGGGGTAGATTCTTCACACAGCGGGTTGTGAGTTCATGGAATGCCCTGCCCGTATCAGTGGTGAACTCTCCTTCTTTATGGTCATTTAAGCGGGCATTGGATAGGCATTTGGAAGTTATTGGGCTAGTATAGGTTAGGTAGGATTCGGTCGGCGCAACATCGAGGGCCGAAGGGCCTGTACTGCGCTGTATCCTTCTATGTTCTATATTATTAAACTGGAGAGGGTTCAGTAAAGATTTATCAAGATGTTTCCAGGAATGGTGGGTTAGATTCCCTCGATTAGACTCCCTACAGTATGGAAACAGGTCCTTCGGCCCAGCAAGTCCATACTGACCCTCTCCAGACCCATTTCTGACTAATGTACCTAACACAATGGGCAATTTAGCATGGCGAGTTCCCCAGACCTGCACATCAGTTTGATACATAACAATGGGCTATTGCATTGGAGGGTGAGGGGTGAACTTATTGAAGTTTATAAAATTCTGAGGGGCATAGATAAGGTGAATGACAGGGGTCTTTTCCCTCGGGTGGGGGAGTTCAAACCTGGGGGGTATATTTTTAAGGTGAGAGGAGAAAGATTGAAAAAGGACATGAGGGGCAGCATTTTTAGTAGTTCATGTGTGGAATGCACTACCAGAGGAAGTAGTGGATGCAGGTACAGTTACAATGTTTAAAATACATTTGGATAAGTTCATGAATAGGAAAGGTTTGGAGGGATATGGACCAAGCGCAGGCAGGTGGAAATAGTTTAGTTTTGGAACATGGTCAGCGTGGCCTGGTTGGTCCGAAGGGTCTGTCTCCGTGCTGTATGACTCTATGACTCCATGACATTACGGTACGCAGTCAAAAGACACGTCAGTCTCTGCACACGCTCACTTTGTCCCCCAGACCAGGACCTGGGACACAGCAGGGGAAGGGTACTGTTGATGGATGGAGATACTGAGGGGCTTTTATATGCAGTGGGTGTGAAATACAGAAACTACAGAGGGGCAGTTCAGGGGAGATGAAGCAGCACAGGGAAGGGCAAATGGACAGGGGTCATGGAGGGGGATAGGGGCTAAATGTGCTGTAGGAGGGGGAGGGTGTCCAAAATTGAAGGGAAGAGTGCTGTTTCAGGATGGAAAGACAGAAATAGGGAAGAAAAGGAAGAGAAGGAAAGATAGAAGGAAAATGAGAGAAGAAGAAAGTGCAAAAGAGTGAGAAAGAACATAGATAAAGGTAGAAAGAAGAGGCAGGAGAGAAAAAGACAGAAGAAGAGGCTATCAATAAGAGAGAGAGAGAAAGGAAGATAGTGTGAGAGAGAAAGGTTGAGAGGGAGAGGAAGATGGCTAGTGATACAGACAGAGAGTGAGGGATAGAGACAAAGTAAAAGACTGTTGAGAGAAAAGAGGAAAAATTAGAGAGATACAAACAGGTGATAAGGAAAGATATGGCCACATTATCAGTTGGCCCGAGCTCTCTCCCTCTCTCCATTTGGGACAGACTCTGCTCCAGGGCCTTGCTTTGGGAGGGATTGGTTCAGGGAGGGGGTGAGGTTAAAGGATCAAAACTGAGATTGAGGTTCAACACTCCCCATACTCACAGTCACACAGAAACAGACAGAAACACACAGTGCACACAGTGAAAGAGACAATGGCTGCCAGAACCTGTTTGAAATATCCCCAAGTCTCTCAATCAAAACCCCCTCTCTGCCCAATTCCCAGCTCATTCAGTCAGTTCCCAGCTCCCTCCACCTGGGGCATGCCTCCCCCAGGAATGGAGCACAGCCAGACTCATCTCAGTGGGATCACAGTGGGGAGAAAGGGAGGGAGGAGGTGTGAGAGAATGCAGCAGGTAAACAGTTTCATCCAGTCTGCCTTTGTCTACTCCTGCTTTGCATTTTATTGTCTTGGAATAAAAAACAAATATATTTTCAAAATAATCCAATTCCCTTTGTTTTTATGGTTTCCTACTGATCAATGTTAAAATCTTTACTTGTGATTGCCAGTAATCGAAGCAAGGAACTGAATGGAAACAAAGTCAATTATTGTTGAAAATAAATGTGCAATCAAAAGACACAGAATCCTTACAGTATGTTCTTTCCTCTTTTTGACAGGAAACTTCTCGTGTATCTTAATTTGCCCAGATGTGTGGCTCAGAGAATTCAGTGAGGAAGAGTGGCCTGGAGCCTGTCATTGCATTTCCCTCTCTCCTGCAGTGAGAGATTACACCTTCCTCCATATCATTTATTTTTATAACCTCTTCACTCACTGAGCACGGATTACTTGAGATAAATGTAACTTTTGTGTATATTTAATTCCCCTTTTGGGTTTGCTTTTGTTGTCCCACTTCCTGCTAATTGTTGCTGATTACTGACAGCACTTTGCACTGGCTTTACATTTTGCCCCTAAGATCGAGTCATTCCTTGACCATTAGGAAAGGAGAGTTATCATGTTGCTGCTCCTCCTTCTCCTTTCGGTCCATTCCTCACGTGGACTCCTCCTTCCGTTATCTGCTGCACCTAATGTTGGCTCTCAGTTACTTGGATTGATTCACCAATTGAATTATTGTTCTAACTGGATATGACATGGTATACTTTAACTGGTCTCTGAAATGTTTCTGTGTCACCACATAAATAAGTGCATTTGTGCAGCAACTTAAGTTCCTTAGCATATATCCAATCTGAACAAAGAGACCAAAAGAAACAGAATCCAAGGAATAACCAGCATTAAAGAAACATAAAATATGCAACAACCAGAGAAGTATGAAGCTGGCAGATATGGCAAAGAGTAAAATCACAGAATTCTTCCTGCTCTCTACCTCTGGATCATTCTCTGTTTTTCTCTGACCTCTCAGTTCCTTCCGCACCTTAATGGCCTCGAAGATGTGTCTGACAGTCAGAATGTTGATAAAGAGAATAAAAGTGAATGGGAACATTGGTGTTAAAAAAGTCTCAAAATATCTACAACCTATCCACCGAGGGTCGTCATAATAACCAGGCCTGATATAACAGTACCATGGAACATTGTTGATCATCTTTCCAGGGTAATACACAAAGGAGTTGGGTATGTTCTTTAAATAAAAGAAGATGCAGATTGTTGCTAGAACCCCGGTTGCAGTTTTCCCTGTGCAGTACTTCGTTTTCATCTCATGTAAACAAATGGCGACAAATCGATCAAAGGAAAAAGCAATGGTGAACCATGCAGAACAATCAATGGTCAAGCGGTTGAGGGCATAGATAACACCACAAACAGGAGTGATTTGCAGGAAACACAGTGGATAATAATATGTTCGAAATCGGTGAAGGATGATATAAAAAACAATGAACAGTAGATCTGACGTTGTCATGGCCACAAGATAACGAGTGCTGCACACAGAAAGACCACATTTGCCCCGAGCTAAGATTACAATCACCACTAGACTAACTGTAAGAGAAAGGAAAAAATAGATTTGAAGTTAATAATGAAACATTCTCGGTGCCTGAGCCCAGACTGTAAGTAATGACACAAAGGTAATTGCTATTCCATGTTATATGAAGTTTAAAGAATCTCTCTCAATGAATCATTGAACTTTTAAAGGACATAGGGAAGAACATGAGCAGCAGATTACTCACAGAAACACGGTCATGTACCCAAGGTGTTGTATATGCCTCGACGGCAGTTGATCCCTACTGCTCCTCGGATGCTGCCTGTCCTGCTGTGCCTTTTCTAGCACCGCACTCTATCTGCAAACACCATTGTCACCTAATCCCTAATGACCTGCTGAACCCACCCATTGCCCTGTTGTCTCTGGGCTCCCATTTGGAGCGAGCTGCCTGAGCAAGATCCACCAACACAATCCTTTTCCATCAAGGAATGGGAAACACCAAGTGTCACTGCGAGGTGGGTTGTTACAAAACTCATCTGACCGATAGCAGGCCGTGAACTACCACAGAGAGAGGTAGTCTTGTTAAAGTCTTGTTAAACAGTCTTGTTAAACACTGTGCCCACAATGTAAACCCACTCTGCACAGTATAGGGAAACAAACATTACTGAGGAGCCTCCACCCTACAAACTATTCACTTTAACTCAGTAAGTGAGGACACTATCAACTGTCTTTCGTATTTGCTTTGCTAAATGGGACTATAGTAACTATCAGCTGTTGGGAGAAATGGGGATGATTCAATGCAGAGGTTTATATAAGTTAAGTTGTTACAAGACTTACCAGAAACACCAACGACAGCCAGAATGGTCTCATACACTCTATCGATCCTTTCCCTGAGAAGATGCATTTCGTTGTTTGTGACACAACCTTTCCCTTCCTACTGCTGGCAATCTGTTGGAATTGTAGAATTCTCTCGGAGATGGAGCTGACACAGTTCCAGAGACTTTGTTTTATATTGTGTGGTATCTCCACTGGGAAACCATGATTATATCTTCAAACTTTTTAATATCATTTTGAACAAACAAGTTACGACAGCAGGTTTATTTTAATGATGTGATAGCATTGAAATTTGCGTCTGGAATTGAATACCCCAGAGACTGGATTAATCTGATCCTGTTAGGCCTCAAACATTCATTTCCATTTGATTTCAAGTAACAATACTTGCAATATTTCACTCACTATCAATCCCATAAATATCTAAATACCTTTTGATTTTCTTTTCAGTGATGACCTTCATTCTGCTGAGGTTATTCAGTCGTTCAATGCCTCATGTTATACAGCTTTTTGAGAGCTGTTGTACTGCTCACTGTTATCCCACTGCTTTCCTTGTTAATTCAGTTATACAACTGATTTCATAAAATTCTCTCTGTGAATGAGCACTCTAATACAGAACCTGAAGCTGATACTGACTGCACCAACAGCTGAAACTTCCACTCGGTCACATTTTCTCAAAACAAAGACAAAAATAATCAGACCCTTCGTTTCAAAACCAAAGAATGATGGCATCATCCAGGACAGAGATGGCCCTTCGCTCCATCGAATCTGTACCTCTAAACTCACACTCAAAGCTACACAGGGCTGGACAATGGGAAGCCTTTTAGAATGGATGGCCTGGAAATATGCAGGGAAGAGGTTCTGGGAATATTGGAGAGGATGAAAATAGATAAGTCTCCTGGGCCTGATGGTATTTACCCTAGGATCCTATGGGAAGCTAGGGAGGAGATAGCAGAGCCATTGGCCTGGATTTTTATGTCGTTTTTGTCAACGGGAATAGTACCAGAGGACTGGAGGATAGCGAATGTGGTCCCCTTGTTCAAGAAAGGGAGTAGGGATAGCCCTAGTAACTATAGGCCAGTGAGCTGGGTAAGCAAGTTTGCGGATGACACAAAAGTCGGTGGAGTTGTGGATAGTGAGGAAGGAAGTGGTAGGTTACAGCGGGATATAGATAAGTTGCAGAGCTGGGCAGAAAGGTGGCAAATGGAATTCAATGTAGCTAAGTGTGAAGTCATTCACTTTGGTAGGAGTAACAAGAGGATGGATTACTGGGCTAATGGTAGGCTACTTGGTAGTGTGGATGAGCAGAGGGATCTTGGTGTCCATGTACACAGATCTCTGAAAGTTGCCACCCAGGTAAATAGTGCTGTGAGGAAGGCATATGGTGTACTGGGCTTTATTGGTAGAGGAATTGAGTTCCGGAGTCCTGAGGTCATGTTGCAACTGTATAAGACTCTGGTGCGGCCTCATCTGGAGTATTGTGTGCAGTTTTGGTCGCCATACTATAGGAAGGATGTGGAGGCATTGGAACGAGTGCAGAGGAGGTTTACCAGGATGTTGCCTGGAATGGTAGGAAAATCTTATGAGGAAAGGCTGAGGCACTTGGGGCTGTTCTCATTGGAGAAGAGAAGGTTTAGGGGAGATTTGATAGAGGTGTATAAGATGATTAGGGGTTTAGATAGGGTCGACACTGAGAACCTTTTACCGCTAATGGAGTCAGGTGTTACTAGGGGACACAGCTTTAAATTAAGGGGTGGTATGTATAGGACAGATGTTAGGGGTAGATTCTTTACACAGCGGGTTGTGAGTTCATGGAATGCCCTGCCAGTAACAGTGGTGAACTCTCCTTCTTTATGGTCATTTAAGCAGGCATTGGATAGGCATTTGGAAGTTATTGGGCTAGTGTAGGTTAGGTAGGATTCGGTCGGCGCAACATTGAGGGCCGAAGGGCCTGTACTGCGCTGTATCTTTCTATGTTCTATGTTCTATGTATAAACATGAGATAATGAAAGTCCAGAGAGAATGTATTCCTGTTAGGGTGAAAGGCAAGGCTGGTCGGTGTAGGGAATGCGGGATCACGGGAGAAATTGAGGTTTTGTTTCAGGAAAAGAAGGAAGCATATGCCAGTTACAGACAGCAGAGAGCGAGTGAACCATGAGAGGAGCATAAATGCAGTAGGAGTATACTTAAAAGGGAAATCAGGAGGGCTGAAAGGGGACATGAGGTAACACTGGCAAATAAGATTAGGGAGAATCCAAAGGGATTTTATCAATACATTAAGGACAAAAGAATAACTGGGGAAAGAATAGGGCCCCTCAAAGATCAGCAAGGCAGCCTATGTTTAAAACCACAGGAGATTGGGGAGATACTAAATGAATATTTTGCATCAATGTTTACTGCGGAGAAGGACATGAAAGACAATACAATGTGGGGAAAGAAATAGTGACATCTTAAAAATATTCATATTACAGAGGACGAGGAGGGATACAATGGGGCCAGGCTGCTCTCCCCTGGGTCAGTGACAGAGACACAGCAGGGTCAGTCTGCTCTCCCCTGGGTCAGTGACAGACACAGTGGGGTCAGTCTGCTCTCCCCGGGTCAATGACAGAGACACAGTGGGGTCAGTCTGCTCTCCCCAGGGTCAGTGACAGATTCACAGTGGGGTCAGTCTGCTCTCCCCTGGGTGAATGACAAAGATACAGTGGGGTCAGTCTGCTCTCCCCGGGTCACTGACACAGACACAGTGGGGTCAGTCTGCTCTCCCCGAGTCAGTGATGGAGACACTGTGAGGTCAGTCTGCTCTCCCCTGGGTCAGTGATAGAGACACAGTGGGGTCAGTCTGCTCTCCCCTGGGTCAGTGACAGAGACACAGTGGGGTCAGGCTCCTCTCCCCTGGGTCAGTGACAGAGAGACAGTCCTCTCCTTCCCCCTTCCACTTGTCGATGGTGCTGATGATGTATGCATTTGGACATGCTGCTGGGCAGAGTCATGCTCTTGGAGAAAGTGAGGATTGCAGATGCCGGAGATCAGAGTTGAAAATCATAGTGCTGGAAAAGCACAGACAGTCAGGCAGTATCTGAGGAGTTGGAGAGTCGATGCTTCAAGCATAAGCTCTTCATCAGGAATGAGGTGGGGTCCTTGGGTGCTGAGAGATAAATGGGAGTGGTAGGGTGGGACTGGGGGGAAGGTAGCTGGGAATATAATAGGTAAATAGAGGTGGGGGTGATGATGATACGTCAGAAAGGACGGTAGAGTAGATAGGTGGGAAGGAAGATGGACAGGTAGGGCAGTTTAAGAGGGCAGTTCTGAGTTGGATGGTTGGATCTGGGATAAGGTGGCAGGAGGGGAATGGAGGAAACTGGTGAAATCTACATTGATCCCATGTGGATCACAGGGCAGAAGATGAGGCATTCTTCCTCCAGGTATTGGGTGGCTAGAGTTTGGCAGTAGAGTAGGCCCAGGTCTTGCATGTCCTTGGCAGAGTGGGCAGGGGAGTTATAGTGTTCAGCCACAGGCCAGTGGGGTTATTTTGTGCGTGTGTCTCAGGAATGTTCTGTGAAACATTCAGGAGGTAGATGTCCTGTCTCCCCAATGTAGAGGAGACCACAGTGAGAGCAATGGACATAGTAGATGATGTATGTGGAAGTACCGGTAAATCTCTGTTGGATATGGAAGGATCTTTTGGGGCCCAGGACAGAGGTGAGGGGGAAGGTGTAGGCAGTGGAAGGTGAGTTGGTTTTTGGCGTGGACCAAACAAGGGAGTTGCGGAGGGAATGGTTTCTGCAGAACGCTGATAGGTGTGGGGAGGATATATATCCCTGGTAGTGGGGTCCGTTTGTAGGTGACAGAAATGACAGAGGATGATGCATTGTATCTGGAGGATGGTGGAGTAGAAGATGAGGACTGGGACGTTCTGTCCCTGTTGAGTTGGGACGGGTGGGGTTCAATGGTGGAGGTGTGGGATGTGGAAGATATGCACTGGAGGGTATCATCGACCACCTGGGAGGGGGATCTGCAGTCCTTGAAGAAGGAGGCCATCTGGGATGGTCGATGGTGGAATTGGTCCTCCTGGGAGCAGATGCGGCGGAGGCAGAGGAATTAGGAATAACAGAAGGCATATTTACAGGAGTGGAGGTGGGAGGAGGTGTAATCCAGGTAGCTGAGGGTGTCTGTGGGTTTGAAGTAGATGTCTATGTTGAGTCTGTCGCTGGAAATGAAGATGGAGAGGTCCAGGAAGAAGAAAGGGGAAAGATCTCTTCCTAACATGGTGCCATTATTTAAGAAGGTGGTAAGGAAAAGGCAGGGAACTATAGACCGGTGAACCTATTGTCAGTGGTAGGTGAGTTTTGAGAAAAAAATTAAGTTGACAAAATACATGAAGAAGGACAGATTGTTTATACACGGAGCTTGTGGAGAGGCCTGTATAGGGACGGCTCGGGAGAGGTTTTTGTATCCTGATAGTGAAAGCTAAATATTGGATTATTTGAGGAGGAGTTGTTTTTCTAGTTTGTTCAGTTAAGTGTTTGATTTATTTTTAATATTTATGTTTTTAAATGCTTTTTGCATGCTTCATATTAAATCTGTGGGTAAGGAAAGATAGTTTACTAATTTACTAATCCATTCACTTATGCCTGCGTCTAAGTTATTTATAAAAATGACAAACAGCAGTGGTCCCAAAACAGATCCTTGTGGCACACCACTAGTAACCGGACTCCAGGCTGAATATTTTCCATCAACCATCACTCACTGCCTTCTTTCAGAAATCCAGTTTCTAATCCAAACTGCTAAATCATCCTCAATTCCATGCCTCTGCATTTTCTCCATCAGCCTACCATGTGGAACTTTATCAAAGGCTTTACTGAAGTCCATATATACTACGTCAACTGCCCTACCCTCATCTACATGCTTGGTCACCTTCTCAAAAAACTCAGTGAGGTTTGCAAGACACGCCCTGCCCTTGACAAAACCATGTTGACTATCTGAAATCAAATTGTTGCTTGCTAGATGATTATAAATCTTATCTCTTCTAATCCTTTCCAAAACCATTCCTACAACAGAAGTATGGCTTGCTCATCTATAATTACTTGGGTCTTCTCTACTGCCCTTCTTGAACAAGGACACAATATTTGCAATCTTGCAGTCCTCTGGTACTAAACCTGTAGACAATGACGACTCAAATATCAAAGCCAAAGGCTCTGCTATCTCCTCCCTACTTCCCAGCGAATCCTCAGATAAATCCCATCCGGCCCAGGGAACTTGTCTACTTTCACTCCTTCTAGAATTGATAACACCTGTTCATAACTAACCTTGATCCTTTCTAGCCTAATATCTCGTATCTCATTCTTCTCCTTTACAAATATTCTCCTTTTCCTGAGTGAAAACCATGAGAAACGTTTGTTTAACACTTCTCCGATCTTCACAAGGTCCACACTCAACTTCCCACGTCTGTCTTTGACTGGCCCTATTCCTACCCTCATCATCCTTTTATTCTTCACATACCTATAGAAAACTTTAGGGTTCTCCTTTATTCTATTTGCTAAAGACTGCCCATGTCCTCTCTTTGCTCTTCTTACCTCTCTCTTTAAATCCTTCCTAGCTGATCTGCAATTCTCCATCAACTCCAACTGAACCATCTTGCTTCATCAACACATAAGCCTCCTTCTGCTTAACAAGAGATACAATTTCTGTAGTAAACCACGGTTCCCTGACCTTATCACTTCCTCCCTGCCTGACAGGGACATACCTACCAAGGACACATAATATCTGTTCCTTAAACCAGCTCCACATTTCCATTGTCTGCATCCCCTGCATTTTGCTACCCCATTCTATGCATCCTAATTCTTGCCGATTCACATTGTAATTGCACTTGCCCCATCGATAACTCTTGACCTGTGGTGTGTTCCTATCCCTTTCCATCGCTAAACTAAACATAACTGAATTATGGTCACTCTCTCCAAAGTGCTCACTTACCCCTAAATCAAACATCTGGCCTGGTTCATTACCAAGCACCAGATCAAGTGTGGCCTCCCCGCTTGTCAAACCTTTGACATACTGTGTCAGGAAACCCTCCTGTAACATTAGACAAAATCTGATCCATCCAATGTACCAGAGTTAGCCCACACTACCTGAGTAGACGAGACCTCATCAAAAGTTCTTTCAGCCACTGTTATACTATCCTTGACTAACAAGGCCACACCTCCCCTTCTTTTACCACCTTGCTTGTTCTTAATGAAACATCTAGACCCTGAAACCTGCAACATCCATTCCTCACCTTGCTCTATCCATGTCTCTGAAATGGCCACAACATTGAAGTCCCAGGTACCTATCCATGCTGCAAGCTCACCTCCCTTATTTCAGATACTTCTCGCATTGAAGTAGACACACGTAAAACCAGTTTGCTGTCTGCCAGCACATTGCTGTGACCCTGAAATCCTGTCCCTACCCTCCCTACTCTCATCCTCCTGTGCACTGCAACTACACCTCCAGTTCCCATCCCCCTGCTGAGCTAATTTAAACTCACCCAAATAGCACTAGTAAATTTCCCACCCAGGGGATTAGTATCCCTCTGGTTTAAGTCAGGACCATACTGTTTGTACAAGTCCCACCTTCCCCAGAATGAGCACCAGTTATCCAAGAAGCTGAAACCCTCCCTCCTGCACCATCCTTGCAGCCATGTGTTTATCTGATATCTCTCCCTATTCCTTGCCTCGCTATCACATGCCACGGGTAACAAACCAGAGATAACAACTCTGGATAACTCTTTGGGGACATGGTCGGTGTGGCCTGGTGGTCTGTCTCTGTGCTGTATGACTCTATGACTCCATGACATTACGGTGCACAGTCAAACGACTTGTTAGTCTCTGCACACGCTCACTTTGTCCTCCAGCATGGGGGAAGGGTATTGTTGATGAACGGAGATACCGAGGGGCTTTTATATGCAGTGGATGTATAATGGAGGAACTACAGAGAGGCAGTTCAGGATAGATGGAGCTGCACAAGGGAGACCAATTAAACAGGGACCATGGAGGGGACAGGGGCCATGGAGGGGGGCAGGGGCCATGGAGGGGGACAGGGGTCATGGAGGGGGACAGGGGCCATGGAGGGGGACAGGGGTCATGGAGGGGAGCAGGGGCCTTGGAAGGGGACTGGGACCATGGAGGGGGACAGGGGTCATGGAGGGGGACAGGGGTCATGGAGGGGGACAGGGGCCATGGAGGGGGTCAGGGGTCATGGAGGGGGTCAGGGGCCATGGAGGGGGACAGGGGTCATGGAAGGGGACTGGAACCATGGAGGGGGACAGGGGTCATGGAAGGGGACTGGGACCATGGAGGGGGACAGGGGTCATGGAGGGGGACAGGGGTCATGGAGGGGGACAGGGGCCATGGAGGGGGTCAGGGGTCATGGAGGGGGTCAGGGGCCATGGAGGGGGACAGGGGCCTTGGAGGGGGACAGGGGCCATGGAGGGGGGCAGGGGTCATGGAGGGGGGCAGGGGTCATGGAGGGGGTCAGGGGCCATGGAGGGGGTCAGGGGCCATGGAGGGGGACAGGGGTCATGGAGGGAGTCAGGGGTCATGGAGCAGGGCAGGAGCCATGGAGGGGGGCAGGGGCCTTGGAGGGGTTCAGGGGCCATGGAGGGGGACAGGGGCCTTGGAGGGGGTCAGGGGTCATGGAGGGGGTCAGGGGCCATGGAGGGGGGCACGGGCCATGGAGGGGGACAGGGGTCATGGAGGGGTACTGGGGTCATGGAGGGGGACAGGGGTCATGGAGGTGGGCAGGGGCCATGCAGGGGGACAGGGGCTAAATTTGCGATGGGGGGGATTGTCCAAAATTGAAGGGGGGGTGGGGTGCAGATTCAGGATTGAAAGACAGAAATCAAGAAGAGAGGGAACGACAGAGAGAGAATGAGAGAAGAAGAAAGAAAGCAAGAGAGAGGGAAAGAACAGAGACAAAGGAAGAAGGAAGAGAGAAAAAGCAAAAAACAGGAGAGTCTGTCAGGAGAGAGAGAGAGAGAAAGATAGTGTGAGAGAGAAAGGTTGAGAGGGAGAGAGAGAGATGGAGTGATACAGACAGTGAGTGAGAATCAGAGACAAAGAGAGAGACAGGGAGAGGGAAAAGAGGAAAAATCAGACAGGTACAACCAGGAGATAAGGAAAGATGTGGCGAGATTAAAGAGGTGATATTCACCATTCCGGTTGGTCTGAGCTCTCTTGATGGTCTCTCACACTTCCTCTCTCCAATTTGGGACAGACTCTGCTCCAGGGGCTTGCGTTAGGAGGGTCAGGTTCAGGGAGGGGATGAGGTTAAAGGATCAAAACTGGGATTGAGATTCAAACACTCCCCACACTCTCACACACACACACACACACACACAGACAGAAACACACCGATACTCACCCCCTGCTCAGTGCACACGGTGAAAGGGACAATGGCTGCCAGAACCTGTTTGAAATATCCCCAGGTCTCTCACTCAAAGCCCCCTCTGTGACCAATTCTCAGCTCATTCAGCTGAGAATTGCCCCGACAACGCATCAGCTGGTTCATGGGAAGGAGCAAATAAAGAAACAGAATGATATCAGAGAAATAGTTCAGTACAGACTGCCTTTACCTTCTCCTGCTTCCAGAGATGGTAAGAATTCACGTGGAGGTACAGAAAGTTCAGGAAGTGAGAACGACAGCAGGATTAGCAGGTGAGTACGTGTTGGTGCATAAGATAAGCTTCTGGCCAGAATTTCATCCAGTGAGGGATAGAAGTTGGGAGAACAGAAGATCCTACACTACGAAACCCAGAGTAGAGAGCACTGGTATGATTTTCCCACAGGATAAAGAATCCCAAGAGGGTGGACAGGAGATGAAAGGCCTCAGGTGTTTTCACTGTAATGGATTGGGACACAGAAAATGACAGTGCCAGTGGTTTCAGAAGGGCACTGGGAAAAGGTGTTTACACTGCCAGAAGGTGGGACACGGACAGACACAGGGCTGGTCGTTAAAGAAAGGCACTATGGGAAGAGATGTGGGAAAAGAAGCTGAGCCAGTGGCCTTAGTGAAGGTAGTAAAGGAGACCCCAATAAGAACCCAGGAGCTGCAGGAGAGTGCACAGCCGAGGCAGGGGCTGGGTATGGGGATAGTATCTGATCTCTACAAAAATTTCAGCTCTGGGGTAAAGGTTACTCAGAAAGAACCAAGGTTCTTTCCCCAACTCAAGGTTGGGGAAGTTACAGTGGGAGTGATTGACAGTGTCTGTTCCAGGAATTCAGTTTGGTCTTGGGAATGATTTGGCAGGATCCAAGGTGGGAGTGACACCCTTTGTTGTGGAGAAGCCCAAGGAAAACCAAGAAATTGAGGAGTTAAAGCAGAAATATTCTGATATTTTCCCAGTCGGTGTGGTAACCAGATCCCACTATCACAAGTCACTGCACAAAGTGAAAAGTAAAGAGAAAGATGAAGGAGTTGAGGTTCAGTTTGCGGATACCCTGCTTGATGTAATGGTGCAGGAAAAACCTGACCAGGGAGAAGGTTAGACAGACGTGATTACTCCTGAAAGATGAAGAGACTTGCAATAGCAAGACAAGATGATAAAACATATATATGTGGATGCGTACTCTGAAAAGGAGGCAGAGAATATTCCGGAGGGTTATTATCTAAAAGATAGAATCCTCACACAGAAAGGGCAGCTTAGTGCAGAGGAGAAATACGCCGAAGTGTACCAGCTTGTGTTGTCAGTAGCATATAGACAGGAGATGTTACGGGTAGCACATGAACTACCTTTAGGGGGTCAAGTAGGGGTACGAAGGACTCAGGCTAAGGCCTGGAATGCACAAGGGCATGGTTAACTTTGGCCATACCTGGCATACATGCCAAATGGTAGGTAAGCCACAGGCAGTAATAAAACCAACACCTTTGTTGTCAATTCCCACATTTGAAGAACCTTTCACGCGGGTTAGAATCAATTGTGTAGGTCCCCTCCCGAGAACTAAAAGTGGGAACCAGTCCATGTTAACCATAATGGATGTGTCTACCAGGTTTCCAGAGGCAATTCCATTCCACAGTGTCAAGGCAAAAAGGGTAATAGGGGAGTTAGTATCTTTCTTCACATGGTATGGGTTACCCCGAGAGATTCAGTCTGACCAAGGGTCACATTTTATGGCTAGATGTTTCAAGGAGGTTATGGATAGCGTACGTACACAGCATTTTATCCCAGTGCATATTATCCTGAATCCCAGGCATGCTGGTATCAGACCTTGAAGACCATGTTGAGAGCGTACTATCAGGATTACTTGCATGATTGGAATAAAGGTATCCGATTTGTATCGTTTGCCATTAGAACTGCCCCAAATGAATCTATTCAGTTTACTCCCTTTGAGTTAATATTCAGTCATGAAGTGAGAGGCCCTTTGAAATTAATTAAAGAAAATTTGACAGGACCAAAGTCGGAGATCTCACACTTACATTATGTATCAGAGACGAGGGAGAGACAAAATCGAGGAGGTGAGGTAGCTCAACAGCACGTAAAAAGGGCACAGTGTAGAATGAAGCAGGTGGCAGATAAAAGTTCTGAGACTCGGACATTTTCCCAAGGGGATGATGTGTTAATACTGTTACCCATGATAGGAGATCCCTTTAAAGCCAGGGTTAGTGGTCCCTATCAAATTGAGAAAAGGTTGAAACAGGTGAACTATTTAGTAAAGATGCCAAATAGGAAGAAAGGGTATCAGGTATCTGTACATGTTGAAACTTTATTACATTAGAGAGAAAGAACTGGAGAAACAGATGCTAGTTACTGCCCTGCAGAGTGAGGAGTCAAATCCAGATGATGTGGATTTGAAATAGATTAAAAAATGAAGAAGTCCTTGAGGAGAGGGATTGGTTAGTAAGCAATCTGTCTCAGGAGCATAGAACAGAGTTGAAAGATTGATTGCTGCAGAACAAGGACATATGTAAGAATCAGATGGGGAGGACAAATGCTATTGTCCATGAAGTAGACGTAGGGAATACTGCTCCGATAAAACTGTTCCCCTATCAGCTTAATCCTCTCAAAGTCAGACAGATCTAAAAGGAGGTGAAGGCTATATATGATGAGGACATCATCGAACCAAGCCAGAGCGAGTGGGGTTCGGCGATTGTCATAGTTCCCAAACCAGAAGGGACTCAATGATTCTGCATGGATTACCTGAAGGTCAATGCCAACTCATATCCAATTCCCTGATTGGAAGACTGCATTGAAAAAGTCAGACAAGCCAGTTACATCACCAAGTTGGACTTAATGCCTGGTTACAGGCAGGTACCTTCATCAGAGTTGGTGAAAGAAATGTCTGCATTTGTAACTGCAAATGGGCTATAACTGGAATGTGCAGACTGCATTCCAAAGACTCACGAACAAAGTTGTAGCTGGGTTCACAAACTGTGCAGTCTATTTGGATGATGTCGTGATCTTTAGTAATTCCTGGAAAGATCACATGGTACAGTTGGCAGAGCTCTTTGAACAACATTGTGAAAGATGCTGTGAAACTTGAAAGGGTTCAGGGATGATTTACAAGGATGTTGCCAGGGTTGGAGGATTTGAGCTGTAGGGAAAGGTTGAACAGGCTGGGGCTGTTTTCCCAGGAGCGTCGGAGGCTGAGGGGTAACCTTATAGAGGTTTATAAAATCAGGAGGGGCATGGATAAGATCAAAAGACAAAGTCTTTTCCCTGGGGTGGGTGCATCCAGAACTAGGTTTAGGGTGAGAAGGGAACGATATAAAAGAAACCTAAGGGACAACTTTTTCATGCAGAGGGTGGTACGTGTATGGAATGAGCTGCTAGAGGATGTGGTGGAGGCTGGTACAATTGCAACATTTAAAAGGCATCTGGATGGGCATATCAATAGGAAGGGTATGGAGGGATATGGACCGGGTGCTGGCAGGTGAGACTAGATAGGATTGGGATATCTGGTCAGAATGGACGGGTTGGGCCAAAGGATCTATTTCCTTGGTGTACATCTCACAGAGTCATAGAGTCATAGAGATGTACACCACGGAACCTCTATAAGGTCACCCCTCAGCCTCCGATGCTCCAGGGAAAACAGCCCCAGCCTATTCAGCCTCTCCCGATAGCTCAAATCCTCCAACCCTGGCAACATCCTTGTGAATCTTTTCTGAACCCTTTCAAGTTTCACAGCATCTTTGTGATAGGAAGGAGACCAGAATTGCACACAATATTCCAACAGTGGCCTAACCAATGTCCTGTACAGCCACATCATGACCTCCCAACTCCTGTACTCAATACTGTGACCAATAAAGGAAAGCATACCAAACCCCTTCTTCACTATCCTTTCTACCTGCGACTCCACTTTCAAGGAGCTATGAACCTGCACTCCAAGGTCTCTTTGTTCAGCAACACTCCCTAGGACCTTACCATTAAGTGTATAAGTTCTGTTAAGATTTGCTTTCCCAAAATCCAACACCTTGCATTTGTCTGAATTAAACTCCATCTGCCACTTCTCAGCCCATTAGCCCATCTGGTCCAGTTCCTGTTGTAATCTGAGGTAACCCACTTCGCTGTCCACTACACCTCCAATTTTGGTGTCACCTGCAAAGTTACTAATGTACCTCTTATGCTCACATCCAAATCATTTATGTAAATGACAAAAAGTAGAGGACCCAGCACCGATCCTTGTGGCACTCCAGTATGAAAAACAACCCTCCACCACCATCCTATGTCTTCTATCTTTGAGCCAGTTCTGTATCTAAATGGCTAGTTCTCCCTGTATTCCATGAGATCTAACCCTACTAATCAGTCTCCCATGGGGAACCTTGTCGAACGCCTTACTGAAGTCCATATAGATCACAGCTACTGCTCTGCCCTCCCGAAAAATATCAAACACCAATTCAGTTCGAATTGAGTATATTGACAATCTTAAAAAGCCAATGACACAATCTGATGCTTTGGGATATAAGACTGGGGACAATTGAACAGTTGAGGGGACAACTGCCAAGCCAACAACATCTGCACACTGCCCAGTAAAACAGCTCTCTTAAAAAGGGACCTTTATCAATCAGTAACCTGTGAAGTAGAAATTCCTAAGAAGAAGAAAAGACACAGCAAGATCCAAATTGATGGACAGAAAGCTGCCTGGTTTTGAGCTAAGAAGTGTTATTTTGTAAATCTTAATTGGGAGTTTTATTGGACTAGGATAGAAGGGAAGGTAAAGATAGGTTAGAATAAGGACTAATACATAGTTGTTAGTGAATTATTTTCTGTTCTACTTTAAGAAATAAAGGTGTTAACTTTTACTTTGAATAGTTCTTGGCCACTTGAAGTTTTACAGATTACTATATGGGCTAAATCTTTTCTGTATTGTTGGTTTTAAATTAAGCAGGAGAGTTTACCCCGTGTCATAACAATATTTTATGAATGTTTGAATAACTAGCTGAAATAACCTCCTTTAATGAAGAAAGTGGTTCTAGAAAGATGTCAAAATCAGAATCATTAGGAATCATTATGAACTACAGTCAAAACTGTGAACTTGGATATATTTAAAGAAGTGGCTTTTAAGAAGTGAAAATGTATCGACTAAGATGTTGAAAAGATGCAGAAACACCATTAACATATAATCTTTCACAGTTTTAATTCCTAACTTAGCCCAATCAGAAAAGGCACTGTCCAATAAAGATGGGAAAAATATGATTTGCCACCAACCACGCCTTCATAGAAAATGACTGAAAGTGAAAGTGACGTCTAATTGAAACTAAATTTTAAGACAGGATAAAACAATTACATTGTTCATGTAAATATAGATTGAAGAAAGGAGAGGTGAATTCAATAAAGCCTTCAATGTTACCGGTGCATGGAATTTGCCTGAATAGTCAACCAAATTGGGAAAGCATCAAGGTTCTCATATTGGAGCCAATAGTTCGAATTTCTTATGTTTGCTGCCCAGTAATTAAACAAAATATGCAGCAACACCATTCCACCTAATATCTTAGGCCTGTGTAACAACTGTTTTTTGTAACCTAGGAGTTTTATTCATTCCAAATAAATTCTAGAATGAGACTATCTGCTTTGTGGAAAAAGGAAAGAGTAAGAAAAATTGGTATGTATTGAAATAAATAATAAAACTGTCAAAACAATATTCATTTTAATGGAATTAATTCTTGCAGCAACAGACAAATTAAGGAGAGACCCTCGTTCAAAGTTTCATTTAATTTGTACCAGTAATGGTTCAAAATGTTTCCTGTCCAAATTGCCTTGTGTATCTGCCACGTGTACACCAAGATAAACAAAACCAAAGTTGGTGAGTTTAAATGGTAAATTATCAAGTGGGTATTCGCTGCCAACTTTATTGATAGCAAATGCCGCAGTTTTGTTAAAATTCAATTTTTACCCAGAAATCTTACTGAAAGATTCTAAAATTGAGAGTGTGGTGGGAATGGAGAGAGATAAGTTGGAGATAAATAGCAAAAGGTCACCTGCATAGAAGGCAACCTTCAACTCCACACCATTTCTAGTAATGCCAGAGAAATCAGGAGGGGTCTGTGAAGCAATAGACAGAGGTTCAATAACACCAGCAAACAGCTGTGGACTTAAAGGACAACCTTGTCTAGTGGAACAATAAAGGTAGAAATCATCAGAATTCATGTCATTGGTCCTAACAGAGGCCTGTGGTGATGCATAGAGTAGTTTGATCCCAGAGATACATTTTTCCCCAAAGTCAAATTTCTCCAAAATAAAAAAAAGTTAATTCCATTCCACTCTATCAAAGGCTTTTTCAGCATCTAAAGATATCAAAGCCACAGGGAGGGTGGATGGGGGAGAATTATAAACAATGTTAAATTACCCGCTAAGATTAAAAAAGGAGTGCCTGTTGCGAATAAATCCAGTTTGATCCAAGGATATGAAAGGTGGAAGGATGGTTTCCAAACCGTGGGCCAATAACTTTGACAATAATTTAAAGTCAACATTGAGCAGACTTATAGGACGATATGAACCACACAGTCAGGAATCTTTGCCTTTCTTTAAAAGCAAAGAAATTGATGCCTGAGTTAAAGTTTGAGGAAGACAGCCAGAATTAAATGCTTCAACAAACACATCTACCAAAAGCAGAGCCAGCTTCTTGCGAAATATTTTATAAAACCTGGCCGGAAAACCGTCGGTTCCAGGACTTTTCCCACTTTGTAGTGATCTATCCGCAGCCTCAAGTTCTCTTGCTGTGATTGGTTGGTCCAATTCCTTTGCCACATTTTGATCAATTGTAGGAATGTTAATCTTATCAAAAAAGGATCAAAATCTGCTGCAGCAGAAGAATATCCAGATGAATCAAGTGAAATGTAAAATTCCTTCAATGTCTTGTTGATTTCTAATGGGTCTGACAGGATACATGAATTAGCCTTAATTTATGGGATTAATTGAGATGAGGACATTTGGTGCAACTGACGTGCTAACAATTTCCTAGTTCCATCTCCTTGTTCATAAAATATAGACCTAGAGTGAAGTAAAAGCTTGGTGGTGTATTGTGACATTACAACACCATACTCAGCCTGGAGGGAAATACATTCTTGAGATACTTCTAAAGACTTAGAGATTGCAAAAAGAGAGTCTAATAGAGACCGCCACTCTGCTAACCATGCCATTTTCTCTTTCCTAAGTCTATTATTATGTGCTGCATAAGAAATTATTTCACCCCTGGTGAATGCCTTCAGGATTTCCCACAGCATGGAAGCTGTACTAGATGGGGTAATTATCTTTTCTTTTGGAAAATCTATCTGCTGAGAGACAAAATTAACAAAATCTTCCTCTGAGAGGAAGTGTGTATTGAGACACTAAGGTGGTCATGTATTAAGGAACTTGTGAAAACGAACATTCATTGAGACAGGTGCATGGTCTGATAAAACAATGGAATCATATTTGCAACCAGAAATGGATGTGAGCAGTCCGTCATCCACCAGGAAAAATCAATACATGTAAAAGTCTGGAGGACATGCAAAAACAAAATTCCTTTTTCGAGGGATCAAAGAACCGCCAGGAATCAACAGCATTCAACTCCTCCATAAAAGTTATTTTAGCAGATTTGGGCTGGGCACTTGGAACAGAGGAAGAACGGTCTAAGGGAGGATTCAATCAACAATTAAAATCTCCTCCTAAGATTAACGGGTGTGAATATCCGGTAATACTGCAATGTCTGAAAAAAGCCTCATTGTCCCAGATGGGAGCATAACCAATTGGCCAAGATTACATCAATGTCAAAACTCTGCCCAGTAATAATAATAAATCTGCCAGTAGAGTCAGACCCAGTCTTAGCATGGATGGAATGAATAAATTTATGTAAAAAAAAAGCAACTCCTTTTTCTGAGAAGATTTGCAGCTTATCTTGATGCTAAGTCCGTACGTTAGCTCACTGAGCTTGAAGGTTTGTTTTCAGACATTTTGTCTCCATACTGGGTAATATCATCAGAGAGAGTCTCTGAATGGACAAATGCATTAGAATGAAGCATAAGCTTTAAACAGTAAACACAGAAAAATAAACTTGTACTTCAAGATAAGTTAGATAAACTCACACAAAAATTCATTTCATACAAAACTGATGTTTGGATAGAAAATATTTCAGACCATCCATTTACCGATACAGAAAAAGCAGTCCTAGTCAGAGGGTTAAATTACAAAGACATGAGTAAAAAGGATTTCCTCACAGCATTTGAATCTACTTTTAAAAAAAGGTCTTTTAGAGGAAACATAGCAGACCATAAGACAAGCTATTGCACTGACATTAGGCCGATAAAAGGAAGGAAGCACACTTAATGCTCAAGAAAATAAAGCCTTACAAAAACTTAAAAAGGAGAAAAACATGGTTATCCTACCTGCAGACCATGGACACATGACTGTTACTTGAAAAAAAACTGCCTATTGTAAAAAGGCAAATGCTCTACTTGCAGATACTGAAACTTACCAATAGGTGGCAATACTTCATCAAACAAACTTGCAGGAAATTTGGCACCAGGATACATGAACACCAACTGGGCACCAAAAGACATGACCCACTATCACTAGTTTCTATACATAGAGACAAAGAAGGACACCACTTTGACTGGGGCAACACACATATACCAGGACAGGCAAAATAAAGACACATACAAGAGTTCTTAGAGGCATGGCATTCTAACGAGAACTCTATCAATAAATGCATCGAGTTAGACTCGATCTACCTTCCCTTGAACAAAACTGGAAATGACATCACCCACCTGAAGTAACCAAGATCTCTAAATAGAGAGGTGGGACATACAGCCAGCACTTCACCAGAGACTCTCACTGATGATGTTGCCTAGTATGGTGATGAAACATCTGAAAGCAAACCTACAAGCTCAGTGACCTAACTTACATACTTATTAGCAACTCCTCTAGATTTGCCAGAAAAGGAGGAAAAATGCACTTGTCCAATCCAACCTCATTTCAACTTTGGACTGTCTTTATTTTTCAAGTGGGTTTCTTGTAAGTAACTTATCTGGGCATTAAGATGGTGTAAATAATGTAAAACCTTAGTGTGTTTGATTGGGTTGTTCAGGCCTTTGCAATTCAGACTGGCAAATTTAATATCCCACCTACCAAGGGCAGTGAATCATTAGCTGTGTCATGTGTAATACTCACCATAAAATCCCAAATGTGCTATCATAGATAAACAAGAGTAAACCTTGCAAAGGTGAGGTATGTGTCACACCCCTCCTCCCTACCCCCATCAGAACAAAACAAACTCCACCAACCCCCATAATAGTAACCCCCCAAATGGAATACCTGCCTACCAACCCCTCCCCCTCCCAGCATAAGCCCCCTCTAGATGAGTACGTGCTCTCTTCCCCCACAGTTAAAAAAACTGTCGTGTTTTGTAGCTCAAGCAAACTACAACGCCACCTCAGGGAATGTAAAAGTTAACTGTTCAAAAACTGTGAAGCAAAAATGAGTAAATGTAATAAAAATAGTTCCTGTATCTAATTAAACAATTAAACTCTACATTCTTTGGTACTAATAGTGCAACCTCTCGAAAAAAAAGTCTTGAGTAAGGAAACATGTACTTCTTGGTGGATGAGGTCAAATGTAACAAGAAACCAAATCCAGGTCTGTAAGCACAGCATACCGTCCATTTTAATCTCCCCAGTGGGAAATGCAGTCTTTGTCCGTAGTAGCATAAAGCTAATGTCTAACTGACCTAGTTAGGCCCAAACATCAAACTGGCTCTGGAACTGCAGTCTTTTTAAGGTTTTTATTCACAAGGTCCATTGCCCGACCAGGGTCATCAAGCCTATGTGTTACTCTGCTCGGCAAGATGATATGTAATATCGCTGGGTAACGAAGGCCAAATTTAATGTTAGGAGATGAGTGAGGCTCCTTCTTTACCTTGGCAAAAGCTGCACGCTGCTTCGCCACAGTTGGGTGAAATCAGGAAAAATGTCTCCCCTCTTTCCATTATATACAAGGGGAGAAGCTACTCCAGCACAGCGCAGAATGTGATTTCTCACTTGAATCTGGTGCACCCTGACAGCCATCGGGCGAGGTAACTCGCCTTCTTTCAGGTTAGCAAGCAGTGTACGATGGCCCTCGTCCAACACGGGTTTAGCCTCAAGTCTGAGCAAGTCCTGTAAAAGTCAGGCCCTAAATTCTGTTGGATGAGGATCCTCCAATTCTTTGGGTAAACCCACAAGTCGAATATTATTCCTGGAGCAGGTCTCCAAGTCTTCACATTTCTTCGTCAGAGATTCAATCGTAGCAGATAACATTAGCTTGGAGGTTAGTTATCTGGTTATCATGCTCATGAGCCAAATGTTCCTGGTTCAAAATACTCCGACATTGTGAAGAACCGTTTTCCTCCAACACCTTCAGAGCAGCTGTTACCTCCTTCCTCACCCTCTCTCAAATTATAGATTCAAACTTGGGAATGATTTCGGCCTGTAAATCCTCCATCATGTCCTTCATGCTAAGTAGCATGGCTTCATTGGTACCTGGTTTCTCTGGAGCCTTGGGCTCAGGCAAATGGCATGGCCTGGCACACCTGGACTGGGCTGGCTCAATGTTTGTTCAAGAAGTTGTCATTTGCAAGGTTACAGGTAAAAAATAGGTAGTATTTTTTAAAAATATCCAAATGGAGTTTAGAAGGTGTGTAATGGCTACATTTAAGAAATCAAAATCTCTAAATTTAAAACATTCCTGAGGAGTGACCACAAACTATGTCCTATATCCTCCGTGCCAACCTGCATTCCCCATTAGGCAGTCTCGAGGTCACTCTCCTCTATTGAGTATCTTAAGGAGTTTGATAGTTTAGATTAGGTTGCTTACAGTGTGGAAACAGGCCCTTCGGCCCAACACGTCCACACTGACCCACCGATACCCCTAACACTACAGGCAATTTAGCATGGCCAATTCACCTGACCTGCACATTTTTGGACTGTGAGAGGAAACCAGAGCACCCGGAGGAAACCCACGCAGACACGGGGCGAATGTGCAAACTCCACACAGTCAGTCACCTGAAGCAGGAATTGAACCCAGGTCTCTGGCGCTGTGAGGCAGCAGTGCTAACCGCTGTGCCACTGTGCCACCCACTATAGTTCTATGGGTGGCCTGTTGTTATTCCCAGTGTCACATGTTCCTGGTCTGATCCAGGCTGCTTCCCTCTCCCGAACCTTGAGTCTCCTCTTGAGCTGCAGCAGCGAATCTGTTTTCTTACAGTCACTGGAAGGAGTTTGTTTTAAAAAAACCCTCTGACTCCACTGCATCTGGAACCCCTGGGAAGAGAGGAAGAGCCAGTGGCCTCCCCGTGGATTCCGGCTTGAAACGCTGCAGCCACATCTATTTTCAAACTGATCAAATTCCTTTTGTCTTTAGGTTTTCCTTTTGATCAATGTAAAAAATCTCAACTTGCGATTGTCAGGAACCAACTTGCCTCAAGGGACTTACCTCAAGAGTCAGGCCTCTGTTTTTCAGGAGCAGCGAGGAGAGAGGGAGAGAGGAGCGGGGGCTGCTGGGAGATATGTTTCTGCTTTAAAAACTGACCTCGTGAATAGGCGGAGCACAGACTGAGCAGGAACGGACATGGGACTGCTGAGTGAGTGTAGTAATATATTTGGGTGCTTGGCTTCCCCGAAACACGACTTAGGTGGTGTCTCCTACCCATCATCCTCCTCTCACCAAAACAAGGTTCTGTGTGCTGAATTGGTAAGGTAACTAATTTTATTAAAATAATTTTCAATAGCCTCTTTGGGAATTTAGAATAGTGGGAATGGCAGTTAGGGCAGTTGAATGTTCCTCCTGCAGAATGTGGGAGGGAAAGGACACCACACATTCCCTTGTTATGAATGTATAGGTGTGTCCTGTACCTTCAAGAGAGAGAGGAAGCTAGCAAGGCCTGACTGAAAGCACAGAGTGTCCTGAACAATTTAAAAATGTAACACTTGGTTGAAACAAATAGCTGCAGTTGCATTGCCATGGAACAAAAACAATTTCAAATTCAGCCAATCCGTTTAAATTCTGCCCCAGTCACCAAAATCCAATCGAATTTGAATTTAGCGTTTTGATAACATCACACCAATGAAATGATCTGATGTTTTGGGGGATAAAACCAAACATTTTGAACAGTTAGGGGGAGCACTGCCATGAACACCAATAAGAATAGACTGCTCATCGAATCGCTCTCTGACAGGTACCTGTCCGTAAGAAAAGCTGTGCAGAAGACCGAGGAACAGCCAACCTAGAAAAATCTACAGAGGAAAATCTACAAAGGAGAATCGGCAAAGCTGACTGGTTTTGAATTGTGATTTTTTTTAAACTTCATCGAGTTTTTTTTATCAGCCCAGTATTGTAGAGTGGGCGATAAAAGACAGGTTTAAGAAAAAGGAGTTGTCAATAGTTGTCTAATGTTCTCTGTTAAACTTAAAGAATAAAATTGTTAATTTTTATTTGAAGTAGTGAAAACTGGGATGGTCCTTTGCCTCTTGAAATTTAACAGGTTACAGCAAGAGGTGAGCATCTCTGTGTGTCAGGTTTAAATTAACAGAGGGGTTTATCCCGTGTCATAACATCCTGCTGACTCCATCTGCGGGAAGTGCATCCAACTGCAGCTGCTTGAAAAACGCTTTAGGGACCTGGAGCTGGAGCTGGATGAACTTTGGATCATTCCGGAGGCGGGGGAGTTAATGAAAGGAGTTACAGGAAGGTAGTTGCACCTCAGGTAAAAGGGCTGATGTGTTACAGTCAGGGGATGGAAAGGGAACTAGCAGGCAGTGCAGGGGTCCCCTGCAGCCATTCCCCTCAATGACAAGCAGACCATTTTTGATATTGTTGGGGGGGACAACTTACCAGGGGTAAGCCATGGGGTGCAGGTATCTGACACCGAGTCTGTCCCTGTTGCACAGAAAGGAGCGGGAGGATGAGCAGAGCATAAGTCATTGGGGATTCCATAGTTAGGGGGAAAGGCAGGAGGTTCTGTGGGAACGAGAGAGACTCATGGTTGGTGTGTTACCTCCCAGATGCCAGGGTTCCCGATGTCTCAGATCATGTTTTCGGAATCTTCGAATCATAGAATTCCTACAGTGTGGAAACAGGCCCTTCTGTCCAACGCGCCCACACTGATCCTCCAAACAGTAACCCACCCAGACCCATTCCCCTACCCTATTATCCTATACTTACCCCTGACTAATGTACCCAACCTACACATCCCTGAAAAATATGGCCAAACTAGCATGGCCAATTCACCTAACCCGCAGATGTTTGGATTGTGGGAGGAAACTGGAGCACCTGGAGGAAACCCATGCAGACACAGAGAGAATGTACAAACTCCACACAGACCGTCGGCCAAGGCTGGAATCGAACCCAGGGTCCCGGGTGCTGTGAGGTGACAGTGCTAACTACGAAGTCACTGTGTCACCCAGAAGGACCCCCTTGAGGGTGACGGGGAGCAGCCCCAGGGTGTGGTCCACAGGCACTAACGACATAGGGAAAGGAGTGGGGACTTAAGGCAGAAATTCAGGGAGCTAGGGTGGAAGCTTGGAGCTAGAACAAACAGAGTTGTTATCTCTGGTTTGTTGCCCATGCCAAGTGCTGGTGAGGCAAGGTATAGGGAGAGAGAGGAATTGAACACGTTGCTACAGGGATGATTCAGGAGGCAGGGTTTTGGATACCTAGATAATTGGGGCTCATTCTGGGGTAGGTGGGACCTCTACAGACAGGATGGTGTACACCTGAACCAGAGGGGTTCCAGTATCCTTGGGGATACCTTGGAACATCTCCCCCTTGAGAAAAAAATGAACCATCATAATGAAAAGATGGCTTCATTTTTTTTCTATTTCTTAACCACTTTACCGTGACATACATATGACTTTGACCAAAGTTCACATTAACTTCTTCCCAAATATATATATAAAACATTGAATAGGTACCAAGACATTATCAGTTAAATCTGCGATACCGCATTTGTGATTACATTCTTATGACCCGGAACATGTACGATTTTTAAATCAAAAGTCTGTCACATAAGACTCCAATGAAATAGTCTAATTTCCTTGTCTTTAAAGCTTTCGAAGAATAAAAGAGGATTGTGATCCGTGTGCACAACCGTTTCTGACACATTGTTTGTGATATCCACATTAAAATGTTGTAAGGCCAGGACCAAACTCAATTGTTCTTTTTCGAACATAAAGTATTTTCTCTGGTGGGTGTTGAGTTTCTTTGAAAAGTAACCACCTGGCAGTTCAATCCCATCCTTATCTTCCTGTAGCAGTACAGCTCCAACTCCTCTGTCACGAGCATCGATGGCAACTTTGAAAGGATTTGAAAGGTTTGGTGTCGCTAAAACTGGTGTGATGGTTAATATTGCTTTGAAATGGCTGAATGCCTCCTGGCATTGTTCTGCACACCAAAACGCTGTGGTATTCTTCAGCAAATTGGTAAACAGTGCCACTACACTGGTGAAGTTCGGAACTAACTTCTGATAGAATCCGCTTAGTCCCGAGAATTGTTGCACCTCTTTGTTCGAGCTTGGTTGTGGAAATTCCTTGATGGCCTTCATCTTTGCATTCCATGGGGGGGGTCAACCTTCCATGACTGATGTTACATCCCAAGAATGTCACCTCTGCTTTCGCAAATTCACTTTTGTTGAAGTTTGTTGCCAGTTTTGCTTCTCGTAGTCATTCAGAGTTCTGCCAACTGTACCATGTGCCTTTTCCAGGACTTACTAAAGATCACTACATCGTCCCCGTAGACTGCACAGTCTGTTAACCCAGCCACAGCTTTGTTCAGGAGTCTTTGGAATGTGGTGGGTGCATTGTTCATTCCAAAAGGCATCGCCTTGAATTGATGTAGCCCATTTGGGGTTACAAACACAGAAATTTCTATCACCGTCTCTGACAAAGGTAACCACGCAGTAAGTCTAACTTTGTGATGTAATTGGCTTGTCTGGAATGAATCCGATTTTGTAACATTGTTCACCTTCCGATAATCGACAAAAAATCATTGAGTCCCGCTTGGTCTGGGAACTGAGACGATCAGCAAACTCCACTCACTCTGGCTCTGTTCAATGCTGCCCTTGTCAAGCATGGCCTCTACCTCCATCTGGACCTGTCAGGCTTTGAAAAGATTAAGCCAATAGGGGTGTTGTTTTATCAGAACAGTATTCCCGATGTCCACTTCATGTACAAGAGGATTAGTCCTCCCCATCCGATTCCTACATATGTCATCAAACTGCAGGAACAAACCTTTCAACTGCGTTCTGTGTTCCTGAGACCGACAGCTCACTAACCTGTCCAATTCCTTGAGGACTTGTTCATTTTTTAACACATTTTGAGACACATCAAAATTCATAATACCCAGATTTGATTCCTCACTGTGCAGGGGCAGTAACTGACACCCGTTTCTCCCGTTCTTTCTCTCGAGCATAATGAGGTTTCAACATGTTCACATGACATCCCCACTACAGTCTTTATTTTATCTGGCATCTTTACTAAATAGATGACCTGACTCATCGTTTTCTCAATCTGATAGATCCTCTAAATCTGGCTTTGAAGGGATCGCCGATTGCTTGTAACAATACTAACACATCATCCCCTCGAGAAAATATCTGAGTCTCAGAGTTTTTAATCTCCACCTATTTCATTCTATGCTGTGCCCTCTTTACGTGCTGCTTAGCTAAATCATCAACTCAATTTAGTCTCTTCATCAGCTCTGATACATAATCTAAGTGTGAGATCTATGACTTCGGTCCTGTCAATTTCTCTTTGATTAATTTCAAACAGCCTCTCACTTCATGTGGAATATTAACTCGAAGGGAGTAAAATGAATAGATTTATTTCGGGCAAACAATATGAATGGGATACCTTTACCCCAGTCATTCGGGTAATCCTGACAGTATCTTGTCAACATGGTCTTCGAGGTCTGATACCACCTTTCGAAAGCTCCCTGGGATCCAGGATGATATTCACTGGGATTAAAGTGCTGTATACCGAACCTCCTTAAACAGCCTAGCAGTAAAATGTGACCCTTGATCCAACTGAATCTCTCTGGGTAGCCCATACCGTGTGAACAAAGCTACTAACTCTTCTCCCACCTTATTTGCCTTGATACTCCATAATGGAATTGCCTCCGGAAATCTGGTAGACACATCCTTTATGGTTAACGTATACTGGTGCCCACTTTTAGTTTTCCGGAGGGGACCTACACAATCAATTACAACCCACACGAAAGGGAATTGGCAACAGAGGGGCTGGTTTTGTTCCTGCCTGGGGCTTCCCTACCATTTGGCATGTATGACACGTACAGCAAACGTTAACCACATCCTTGTGCATTCCAGGCCAATAAAAATGTTTTTGTACCTTAGCCTGAATCTTTCATACCCCTCGGTGACCTCCTACAGGTAGTTCATGTGCTCACCGTCACACTTCCTGTCTGTATTCTACCGGCAACACAAACGGGTGCACTTTGGCCCATTTCTCCTCTGCACTAACCTGCCGTGGTCTCCATTTCCCTCTGAGGATTCTGTTTTGTCAGATAATAACCCTCAGGAATACACTCTGAATGCTTTTTGGAGAATACATCCACACATATATCTTTTATTGCCTTGTCTTGCTGTTGCAAGTCCCGTAGCCTTTCCAGACTAAACGCTTCTGTCTGACCCTCTGCCTGGTCAGGTTTTTCTGCACCATCACATCAAACAGGGTATCCACCAACTGAACCTCAACTCCTTCATCTTTCTCTTCAGTTTTTGCTTCTTGCTGTGACATATGTTAGTGGGATCTTGTTACTACACAATCTGGGAAATTATCAGGCTGCCTACTTGCGGAATGTTTGTGAGAACACCTCTGGGACACCCGCATCAACCAACCCAAACACCCCGTGGCTGAACACTTTAACCCCTCCTCCCACTCCACCAAGGACATGCAGGTCCTTGGACTCCTCCATCGCCAGACCATGGCAACACGACGCCTGGAGGAAGAGCGCCTCATCTTTCGCCTAGGAACCCTCCAACCACAAGGGATGAACTCAGATTTCTCCAGCTTCCTCATTTCCCCTCCCCCCACCTTGTCTCAGTCAAATCCCTTGGACTCAGCACCACCTTCTTGATCTGCAATCTTCTACCCGACCTCTCTGCCCCCCAGCCCCTCTCCGGCCTATCACCCTCACCTTAACCTCCTTCTACCTATCGCATTCCCAATGCCACTCCACCAAGTCCCTCTTCCCTACCTTTTATCTTAGCCTGCTTGGTACACCCTCCTCATTCCTGATGAAGGGCTTATGCCTGAAACATCAATTCTCCTGCTCCTTTGATGCTGCCTGACCTGCTGCGCTTTTCCAGCAACACATTTTTCAGCTCTGATCTCCAGCATCTGCAGTCCTCACTTTCTCCTTATTTCACTGTGGGTAAAGTGTTCAAAAAGTTTACAAGAGATAGGATTTATAGTCATTTGGAAAGGAATAAATTGATTAGGCATAATCAATCCGGTTTTGTGAAAGGCAAGTCATTGCTACTTCTCCTTTATTGAGTTAATGAGTTATCGAGAAACAGCACGGAAACAGACCCTTCGGTCCAACTCATCCGTGCTGACCAGATATCCCAATTTAGTCTAGTCCCACCTGCCAGCACCTAGCTCATATACCCAATCAGATGCCTTTTCAATGTTGCAATTGTACCAGTCCCTACCACTTCTTCGGCAGTTCATTCCATACACATGCCACCCTCTGAGTGAAAAAGTTGCCTCTTATGTCTCTTTAATATCTTTCCCCTCTCAGCCTAAATCTATGCCCTCAAGTTCTGGACTCCCCCACTCTCGAGAAAATACCTTGTCTACTTAACTGATCCATGCCCCTCATGATTTTATAAACCTCTATAAGATCACCCCTCAGCATTCAACACTCCAGGGAAAACAGCCCTAGCCTATTCAACCTCTCCCTATACCTCAAATCCTCCAACCCTGGCAACATCCTTGTAAATCTTTTCTGAACCCTTTCGAGTTTCACAACATCTTTCCGATAGGAAGGAAACTAGAATTGCACCCAATATTCCTAAAGTGGCCTAACCTGTACATCTGCAACATAGCCTCCCAACTCCTGTACTCTATACTCTTGACCAATAAAGGGAAGCATAACAAACACCACCTTCACTATCCTATCTAACTGCGACTCCACTTTCAAGGAGCTATGACCTGCACTCCAAGGTCTTTTTGTTCAGTAACACTCCCTAGGACCTTACTGTTAAGTGTATAAGTCCTGCTAAGATTTCTGGCTGTAACAGTTGCTCCATTTTTGAGATGTTTTAGGTGTTTGAGGTGATTTCCTCGATTGCAGGAGTAGCAATTACTGTTTTATTTGCTGTTGTACTGTTATGGAACTTTGGAGAGTTATAGATTAGATTCCCTACAGTGTGGAAATAGGCCCTTCGGCCCAATAAGTCCACACCGACCCTCTGAAGAGTAACCCATCCAGACCCATTTCCCTCTGGTTAATGCACCTAACACTATGGGCAATTTAGCATGGCCAGTTCACCTGACTTGCACATCTTTGGACTGTGGGAAGAAACCAGAGCACCCAGAGGAAACCTACACAGACACGGGGAGAATGTGCAAATTCCACACAGACAGTCACCCCAGGCTGGAATCGAACCTAGGACCCTGGTGCTGTGAGGCAGCTGTGCTAACCACTGAGCCACTATGCTGCCCAAACTGAGAAGGTGACCAAACTGATGGAGGAGGGTAAAGGGGTTGATGCGATGTACATGGATTTCAGTCAGGCGTTTGATAAGGTTCCCCAGGGTAGGCTATTTCACTAAATATGGAAGCATGGGATTGAGGGTGATTTAACGAGTTGGATCAGAAATTGGCGAGCTGAAAGAAGACAGAGGGTGGTGGTTGATGGTAAATTTTCATCCTCGAGTTCAGTTACGAATGGTGTATTGCAAGGATCTGTGTTGAGTCCATTGCTGTTTGTCATTTTATAAACGACCTGGAAGAGGGCACAGAAGGGTGCGTTAGTAAATTTATGGCTACCACTAACGTCGATGGAGTTGTGGTCAGTGCCGAACAATGTTGCAGGTAACAGAGGGACATGGATAAGTTGTAAAGCTGGCTGAGAGGTGGCAAATGGAGTTTAGTGTGGGAATGTGTGAGGTGATTCACTTTGGAAGGAATAACAGGAATAAAGAGTACTGGCCTAATGATAAGATTCTTGGTAGTGTAAATGAGCAGAGAGATCTCGGTGTCCATACACAAAGACCCCTGAAAGTTGCCACCCAGGTTGATAAGGTTGTAAAGAAGGCATATGCTGTGTAAGGTTTTATTGGTCGAGGGATTGGGTTTTGGAACTACGAGGTCATGTTGCAGCTGTACAAAACTCTGGTGCGACTGTACTTGGAATGCTGTACAGCTCTGGTCGTCGCATTATAGGAAGGATGTGAGACCTTTGGAAAGGTTTCAGAGAAAATTTACTAGGATTGCTGCAATGGAGGGAAGGTCTTATGAAGAAAGGCTGAGGGACTTGAGGTTGTTTTCATGAGAGACAAGAAGGTTGAGAGGTGACCTAATTGAGACATATAAGATAATCTGAGAGTTAGGTAAGGTAGACAGTGAGGGCCCTTTTCCTCAGATGGCAATGGCTCATACGAGGGGACATAGCTCTAAATTGAGGGTGACAGGTATAGGACAGATGTCCGAGGTAGTTTCTTTACTCAGAGAGTAGTAGGGCCATGGAAAACCCTGCCTGCAACAGTAGTATACTCACCAACATCGAGGGCTGAAGGAGCTGTCCTGTGCTGTAATGTTCTGTGTTCTATGTTTAGTGTGAGGAATTGAATGGAAACAAAGTATGTTATTGTTGTAAATAAATGTGCAAAAGACACAGAGTTCTGACACTATTCTATTTCCTCTTTTAAACTTCTCATGTTTTTGTGAATTTGCCCAGATGTGTGGCTCAGAGTATTCAGTGAGGAAGAGTGGACAGGAGCCTGTCGTTGCATTTCCCTCTCTGGCCCGCAGTGAGAGATTACATTCCTGCCTCAGGTAACTGTCTGTGTGGGGTTTGCACATTCTCCCCGTGTCTGCATGGGTTTCATCAGGGTGCTTCAGTTTCCTCCCACAATCCAAAGATGTGCGGGTCAGGTGAATTGCTAATGCTAAATTGCCCAAAGTGTTAGGCGCATTAGTCAGCGGTAAATATAGGAGAATGGGTCTGGGTGGGTTACTCTTCAGAGGGTCAGTGTGGACTTGCTGGGCCAAATGGCCTGCTTCCATACTCTGAGGAATCTAATCTCATCTCATCTAATAATCACCTTACTCCATATCATTTATTTTTCTACCCACTTCACTCACTGAGAACAGATTACTTGACATGATTGTCACTTTTGTGCATATCTAATTCATCTTTTGGGTTTTACTTTTGTTCTTCCACTTCCTACTAATTGTTGCTGATTACTAACAGCACTTTACACTGGCTTTACATCTCCAGTCTCTGTCATTTTGCTCCTCAGATGGAGTCATTCCTTGACCATTAGGAAAGGAGAGTTATCATGTTGCTGCTCCTCCTTCTCCTTTCGGTCCATTCCTCACGTGGACTCCTCCTTCCGTTATCTGCTGCACCTAATGTTGGCTCTCAGTTACTTGGATTGATTCACCAATTGAATTATTGTTCTAACTGGATATGACATGGTATACTTGAACTGGTCTCTGAAATGTTTCTGTGTCACCACATAAATAAGTGCATTTGTGCAGCAACTTAAGTTCCTCAGCATATATCCAATCTGAACAAAGAGACCAAAAGAAACAGAATCCAAGGAATAACCAGCATTAAAGAAATATAAAATATGCAACAACCAGAGAAGTATGAAGCTGGCAGATATGGCAAAGAGTAAAATCACAGAATTCTTCCTGCTCTCTACCTCTGGATCATTCTCTGTTTTTCTCTGACCTCTCAGTTCCTTCCGCACCTTAATGGCCTCGAAGATATGTCTGACAGTCAGAATGTTGATAAAGACAATAAAAGTGAATGGGAACATTGGTGTTAAAAAAGTCTCAAAATATCTAAAACCTATCCACCGAGGGTCATCATAATAACTAGACCTGGTATAACAGTACCATGGAACATCTTTGATCATTTTTCCAGGTTTATACACAAAGGAGTTGGGAATGTTCTTTAAACAAAAGAAGATGCAGATTGTTGTGAGAACCCTCATTGCAGTTTTTCCTGTGCAATACTTCATTTTCATCTCATGTAAACAAATGGCAACAAATCGATCAAAGGAAAAAGCAATGGTGAACCACGCAGAACAATCAATGCTCAAGCGGTTGAGGACATAGAGAACACCACAAACAGGAGTGATTTGCAGGAAACACAGTGGATAATAATAACGTTGAAATCGGTGAAGGATGATACAAAAAACAATGAACAGTAGATCTGATGTTGTCATGGCCACCAGATAACGAGTGCTGCATGTAGAAAGACCACATTTGCCCCGAGCTAAGATTATAATCACCACTAGACATACTGTAAGAGAAAGGAAAAAATCGATTTTAAGTTATTAATCAAACATTCTTTGTGCCTGAGCCTAGACTGTAGGTAATGACACAAAGATAATTGTTGTTCCATGTTATATGAAGTTTAAAGAATCTGAACCACATCAGCAAACACTCTCTAAATGAATCATTTGCACATTTAAAGGACATAGGGAAGAACATGAGCAGCAGATTACTCACAGAAACACAGTCATGTACTCAAGGTGGTTTTGGTTCCGCAGCTGCTTTACAGGTTAATCTAATTGGCTGACATTTCCCATAAGCCCACAGCATCCATACAAAGACACCTGGGATCAGGAAAACAAAAAATAGCAGATACCTAACATGGACATTGATCGCAAAATTTCTGTATTTGGTTTTGGAGTCTGTTCAGTTTGCCTCTAGAATTCTATATCAGGGCACTGAATCACCCCACAGTGTCCAGGAAGGATGGGCTCTATACTATGGATGACCAAATGATAGGGCATTGAGTCTCTCCCTCATGCACAGGACTGAACATCCTGATGATCTGAACCATGAAGGTAATTCAGCAGTGAATCCAATCACATTGTGGTGAGTATCCAACCTGGTACAATCAGAAAAACTTCAACATTTGACCTAACTCTGCCCACCTGTCCACGATGGTACAGCACAGCCTTCAGCAAATAAAACCTGAATTCATGCAACATTGGTCACTGTAACTGTCCTGAAGAAGAGTCCTGCCTGAAACCTTGACTCCCTTCCTTCTGAGATGCTGCCTGACCTGCTGTGCCTTTTCCAGCACCACGCTCTATCTGCAGCCCCCAATGTCTCCTCATTCCTAATGACCTGCTGAACCCACCCATTGCCCTGTTGTCTCTGGGCTCCCATTTGGAGCGAGCTGCCTGAGCAAGATCCACCAACACAATCCCTTTCCATCAAGGAATGGGAAACACCAGGTGTCACTGCGAGGTGGGCTGTTACAAAACCCATCTGACCAATAGCAGGCTGTGAACTACCACAGAGAGAGGGTGGTCTTCCGAAACCCTTTTTAGACCAGCCAGGGCCGGTGTTCAGTCAAACCCCATCAATGTGGCCTCAGTATAAACCCATTCTGCACAGTATAGGGAAACACACAATGCTGCACATTACTGAGGAGCCTCCGAACTGACAAACTATTCACTTTAAACTCAGTCAGTGAGGACACTATTGTCTGACAGTGGGATTTGCCTTCCTAAACGGAAATATATTATTATCAATTATTGATAGAACATAGAACATTACAGCGCAGGACAGGCCCTTCGGCCCTCGATGTTGCGCCGCCCTGTCATACTAATCTGAAACCCATCCCACCTACACTATTCCATGTACGTCCATATGCCTGTCCAATGACAACTTAAATGCACTTAAACTTACTACCATTGCAGGCAAAGCATTCCATACCCTTACTACTCTCTGAGTAAAGAAACTACCTCTGACATCTGTCTTATACCTATCTCCCCTCACTTTAAAGTTGTGTCCCCTCATGTTTGCTGTTCCCATACTTGGAAAAAGGCTCTCCCTGTCCACCCTATCTAACCCTCTGATTATCTTGTACTTCTCTATTAAGTCACCTTTCAACCTTCTTCTCTCTAACGAGAATAGCCTCAAGGCCCTCAGCCTTTCCTTGTAAGATATTCCTTTCATACCAGCAACATCCTAGGAAATCTCCTCTGCACCCTTTCCGAAGCTTCACTTCCTTACAACGTGGTGACCAGAACTGTACACAATATTCCAAGTGTGGCCATACCAGAGCTTTGTACAGCTGCAGCATAACCTCCTGGTACCAGAACTCAATCCCTCTATTAATAAAGGCCAAAGCACTGTATGCTTTCAGAACAACCCTGGCAATCTGGGTGGCAACTTTCAGGGATCTGTGTACATGGACACTGAAATCTCTCTGTTCATCTGCACTCCCAAGAAGCTTACCATTAGCCCAGTACTTTGCATTCCGATTACTCCATCCAAAGTGTATCAGCTCACATTAAACTCCATTTGCCACCTCTCAGCCCAGCTCTGCATCCTATCTATGTCTCTCTGCAACCTACTACATCCTTCGTCACTATCCACAACTCCACCCACCTTAGTGTTGTCCACAAATTTACTAACCCACCCTTCTAAGCCCTCATCCAGGTCATTTATGAAAATGATGAACAGCAGTGGACTCAACACCGACCCTTGCGGTACACCGCTCGCAACTGGACACCAAGGTGAACATGTTCCATCAACTACAACCCTCTGTTTTCTTTCAGCAAGCCAATTACTGATCCAAACTGCCATGTCTCCCACAATCCCATTCCTCCACATTTTGTATACGAGCCTACTGTGGGGATCCTTATTGAACGGCTTGCTGAAATTCATATACACCACATCAACCGGTTTACTCTCATCTACCTGTTTGGTCACTTTGTCAAAAAGTCAATAAGATTCGTTAGGCATGACCTATCCTTCACAAAACCGTGCTGACTATCCCTGATCAGATTATTCTTTTCTAGATGGTTATAAACCTTTCTCTTATAACCTTTTCCAACACTTTACCAACAACTGAAGTGAGACTCACTGGTCTATAATTACCAGGGTTGTCTCTACTACCCTTTTTGAACAAGGGAACCACATTTGCTATCCTCCAGTCCTCAGGCACTATTCCTGTAGACAATGATGATTTGAAGATCAATGTCAAAGGCTCGGCAATCTCTTCCCTTACTTCCCAGAGGATCCTAGGATAGATCCCATCTGGCCCAGGGGACTTGTCTATTTTCATACTCTGCAGTATTTCTAATACCTCTTCCTTGTGAACCTCAATCTCTTCTAGTCTAGATGCAACTATCTCTGTATCTTCCTCGCCAACATTTTCATTTTCTGTAGTGAACACTGTCGAAAAATATTTATTTAGTGCTTCCCCTATCTCCTCTGACTCCACACACAACTTCCCACTATTATCCTTGATTGGCCCTAATTGAACTCTCGTCATTCTTTTATTCCTGATGTACCTATGGAAAGCCTTAGGGTTAACCCTGATCCTATCCGCCAACACCTTCTCATGTCCCCTCCTGGCTCTTCTGAGCTCTCTTTTTAGGTCTTTCCTGACTTCCTTGTAACCCTCAAGCGCCCTAACTGAGTTTTCACATTTTGTCCTAACATAAGCCTTCTTCTTCTTGACCAGGGATTCCACTTCCTTAGTAAACCACAACTCACGCATTCTATATCTTCCTCCCTGCCTGACAGGTACATACTTATCTAGGACACACAGGAGCTTTTCCTTGAATAAGTTCCACATTTTTAATGTGCTCATCCCCTTCAGTTTCCTTCCCCATTCTACGCTTCCTAAATCTTTCCTAATTGCACCGTAATTTCCTTTCCCCCACCTGTAACTCTTGCTCGGTGGAGTACACCTATCCCTTTCCATCACTAAAGTAAACCTGACAGAATTGTGATCATTGTCTCCAAAGTACTCACCTACTTCCAAATCTAACACCTGGCCAGGCTTGTTACCCATTACTAAATCTAAAGTGGCTCGCCCCTTGTAGGCCTGTCTACATACTGTGTCAGGAAGCCCTCCTGCATACACACTGGACAAAAACTGACCCATCTATAGTACTCATACTGTAGTGATCCCAGTCAATATTTGGATAGTTGAAGTCCCCCATGACAACTACCCTGCCTCTCTCACTCCTATCGAGAATCATTTTTGCTATCCTTTCCTCTATATCTCTAGGATTATTCGGAGGCCTATAGAAAACTCCCAGCTTGGTGACTTCTCCTTTCCTGTATCTAATCTTTACCCCTACTACCTCAGTTAACGAGTCCCCAAACATCTTTTCTACAACTGTAATATTGTCCCTGATCAACAATACCACACCTCCCCCTCTTTTATCATCTTCTCTGTTCTTACTGAAACATCTGAATCCCTGAACATGCAACAGCCATTCTTGTCCCTGCTCTATCCATGTCTCCATAATGGCCACAACATCAAAGTCCCAGGTACCAACCCAAGCTGCCAGTTCATCCACTTTATTTCAGATGCTCCTCGCATTGAAGTACACACACTTCACTTGCCAGGTTCTCACTTGCCAATGTCAGATACTTGATTTGGGAACTCCCTACTCTCATCCTCTTCTGCACCTGTCCTACAATTTTGGGTCCCATCCCCCTGCTGTATTAGTTTAAATCCACCTTAATAGCTTTAGCAAATTTCCCCCCCAGGATATTGGTACTCCTCTGGTTTAGATGAAGACCATCCTGCTTGTAGAGGTCCCACCTACCCCAGAAAGAGCTCCAATTATCCAAAAACCCTAAACCCTCCTGCACCATCCCTGCAGCCACGTGTTCAACTCCTTTCTCTCCCTATTCCTCACCTCACTGGCACGTGGCACAGGCAGCAAACCAGAGAAAACAACTCTGTTTGTCCTAGCCCTAAGCTTCTATCCTAGCTCCCTGGATTTCTGCCTTCAGTCCCCATCTCTCTTCCGACCTATGTTGTTGGTGCCAATGTGGATCACGACTTGGGGCTGCTCTCCCTCCCCCCAAAGGATCCCAAAAACACGATCAGAGACATCATGGACCCTGGCACCCAGGAGGCAACACACCAACCTTGGGTCTTTCTTGTCCCCACAGAACCTCCTATCTGTCCCCCTAACTATCGAGTCCCCAATGACTACTGCTCTGCTCCTCTTCCCCCCTCCCTTCTGAGCAGCAGGTGCCCAACAGCTTTCCCCTGTTAAGTCATACCCACCCCCCCCCTCCCCCCCTCAACAGTATCCAAAACGGTATACTCATTGTTGAGGGGAATGGCTACAGGAATAAGGATGATTCAATGCAGAGTTTTGTATGAGCTAAGTTGTTACAAGACTTACCAGGAACACCAATGACAGCGAGGATGGTGTCAAACACCTGATTCACCCTTTCCCTGAGAAGATGCATTTCGTTGTTTGTGACACAACCTTTCCCTTCCTGCTGCTGGCAATCTGTTGGAATTGGAGAATTCTCTCGGAGATGGAGCTGACACAGTTCCAGAGACTTTGTTTTATATTGTGTGGTATCTCCACTGGGAAACCATGATTATATCTTCAAACTTTTTAATATCATTTTTAACAAACAAGTTACGACAACAGGTTTATTTTAATGATGTGATTGCATTGAGATTTGCGTCTGGATTTGAATACCCCAAAGACTGGATTAATCTGATCCTGTTAGGTCTCAAATGTTTATTCCAATTTGTCTTATTTCACTCACTATCAGTCCCATCAAGATCTGAATATCTTTTGATATTCTTTTCAGTGATGACCTTCATTCTGCTGAGGTTATTCAGTCATTTAATACCTCATGTTGTTGAGCTCCTTGAGAGCTGTTCTACTGCACACTGTTATCCCACAGCTTTCCTTGTTAATCCAGTTACACACTGATTTGGGAAATTCTATCTGTGGAGCACTCTAACACAGAACCTGAAGCTGATACCGACCACACCAACAGCTGGAACTTCCACTCGGTCACATTTTCTCAAAACAAAGACAAAACAAAAATCAGAACCTTACATTCAAATTGATGTCATTGTACAGGGTAAATGTCCCCTTTGCTCCAAAATTACACTGAAAGCAACACAAGTCTCAGTCCCCAGCACTTAGTCCATAGTGAATGTTATGACCTTTCAGTGTTTGTCCAAGTACTTTGTGAAGGTTTTGAGGATTTCTCCCACAATTCTCCTCCTGGACAATGCAGCACAGGCCCCGACCATCCTCTGGGTGGCATGTCCCATCCAAACCATTTGCCATTCAGCTTAAAATTACACCACCTTGTTTATTGCCCTCTGACTAAGTGGGAAAACAGCTTACCATTCACCCTATCCACATCCCCCTTGGTCTTATATACCCCGATCTCTGCTCTAAAGAAAGCAGCCCGAGCTTATCCAGCCTCTCCCTTCACAGCGAAACTGCTGCAGCCCAAGCCATGTTCTGGTGAATGTCCTTTCCCCTCCCTCCAGTGAAATCACATCCTTCCCTTGGTGCAGTGACCAGAACTGCACACAATACTCCAACTGTGGCCAATCCAAATGCCTGTAGAGCTCCAACAGGACCCTCCCTGCTCTGATAATCTCTGCCTCAATATGTAAAGGCATGTTTCCTATCTGAGTCCCAGTGCAGAGGTCAGTGAGGGGAATCGAGTCCCAGTGCAGAGGCCAGTGAGGGGAATTGAGTCCCAGTGCAGAGGCCAGTGAGGGGAATTGAGTCCCAGTGTGTGAATGTGTGTGAGTGTGTGTGTAATAAGTGTGTGTATGTGTGTGTGTGTGTGCGTGGCCACACACACAGACAGACACACAAATACACACACAGACAGATAGACACACACACATTCACAAACACACACACACACACTTACACACACAGACACACCCACACACAGACATGCACACACACACACAGACATGCACACACACAGACACAGACAGATACACACACACTCACAAACATACTGACAAACACAGACACACACACACAGATATCCACACATACACACACTCACTCACAGACTCACACAGACAGAGACAGACAGACACACAGATACACCACAAAGACTCACACACACAGATGCAGATACACACTCACAGGCACTCAAACAAACACACGCACATACAGTCTCACACATACACACACACACACACACACGCACACACAGACACAGACACAAACACATACACATAAACACACACACACACAAATACCCCGATTCTCTGACTTCTCATTTCCCTTCCTTAACATTTCTTTTTATATTTCATGGGATAGACGAGCCACCAATGTCCACCATAAACACCTTGTCTATACATCCTCACATCCTGTATCTTGCAAAGGCTGTATTCCATTATCCAACTTCCTCTATCTCCATCACATATGTTCCGATGATGCCAACTTTGCCACCATCCCCCTTAACAAAGACTTCCCCAGCTCGGTTGTTGACAGGGCCCTCAGCGGGTCCAACCTATCTCCTGTACTTCAGTCCGCACCCCTTCTCTTCCCTCTCCAACAGAGATAGGGTTCCCATTGTCCTTACCTACCATCCCACCAACAACCATATCCAGAGGATCATTAGCCATCATCTCCAGCGAGATGCCACCACCATACATGCTCCAGGTAAGTTGAAGTCATCAGTTGAAAAAAAATCAGGAAGAAGGGAAAAAGGAGAAAAAAAAGAAGAAAGAAATGGAAAAAAAGAACAGGTGGAGCAGAGGAGTTCTGGCTGGAGCATCTTACTCTGCCGCCATTTTGGATCTGCACAACAAGCTGACATGTTCCCAACTACCATCAGGTCTGAGGAAGGGCCAGTCGATCCCAAACATTAACTCTGATTTCTCTCCACAGATGCTGCAGACCTGCTGAGCTTTTCCAGCAATTTCTGTTTTTATTGCTGATTTACAGCTCTGCAGTTCGTTCAGGTTTTATTTTATGATCAGACCTTGCCTCTCAGAATGGAGATTAATTCTTTGTGTCAGAATTTTCTCTCATAGTTGCCCTGACACTGATGAACACTCACTGCTCTGTTATTCCTGGTCAATCCCTACCACTGTTCTTGAAAGGTGGAAACACACCAACTGCCCTCCAAACCCCTGGCGCCTTCCCTGTGGCCGGAAAGAAATTAAAGATTTGGGTCAGAGTCCCTGTAATTCCTCCCTTGTCTCCTTGGATACAACTCCTCCAGACCTTGGGGTCTGTCTACATTTAAGCTCCCCCAAACTGAGGATATCTGCTCACATCATATATAAATCTGTTGAAGAGAAGCTGAGAGTGATGTTTATTTTGGAGTTTTCCTTCCCAATGCTATTCCCATCCTAGGTTGGGGAAAATTGTGTTCAAACAATCATAGAGTCATTGAGATATACAGCATGGAAACAGACCCTTCGGTCCAACTCGTCCATGCCAACCAGAGATCTCAACCCAATCTCGCCTCACCTGCCAGCATCCGGCCCATCTCCCTCCAAATCCTTCATAACCATATACCCATCCTGATGCCTTTTAAATGTTGCAATTGTACCAGCCTCTACCACTTCCTCTGGCAGCTCATTCCATACAGGTACTCTGTGTGAAAACGTTGCCCCTTAGGTCTCTTTTATATCTTTCCCCTCTCATCCTAATCCCATGCCCTCTTTGTTCTGGACTCCCCGACCCCAGGGAAGAGACTTTGTCTATTTATCCTACCCATACCCCTCGTGATTTTATAAACCTCTATAAGGTCACCCCTCAGCCTCCGACACTCCAGGGAAAACAGCCCCACCCTGGTTAGCTCAAATCCTCCAACCCTGGCAACATTCTTATAATTTTTTTCTGAACACTTTCAAGTTTCACAACATCTTTCCTATAGGAAGGAGATTAGAATTGCACGCAATATTCCAACAGAGGCATAGCCAATGTCCTGTACAGCCGCAATATGACCTCCCCAATCCTGTTCTCAATACTCTGATCAATAAAGGAAAGCATACCAAATGCCATCTTCACTATCCTATCTACCTGCGACTCTGCTTTCAAAGAGCTATGAACCTGCACTCCAAGGTCTCTTTGTTCAGCAACGCTCCCTTGGACCTTACCATTAAATGTATAAGTCCTGCTAAGATTTGCTTTCCCAAAATGCAGCATCTTGCATTTATCTCAATTAAACTCCATCTGCCACTTCTCAGCCCATTGGCCCATCTGGTCAAGATCCCATTTTAATCTGAGGTTAACCTCTTCATGGTCCGCTACACCTCCAATGTTGGTGTCATGTGCAAACGTCCTAACTATACCTCACATCCAAATCAGTTATATAAATGATGAAAAGTAGTGGACCTAGCTGAGGCACTCACTGGTCACAGGCCTCTGCCTTGGTCTTGAATTCCAATTCTTCAAATAAACACATTAGAAAATTGTTTCAGGCTAAGTGAAAGATAGTGTTGTTAAAAAAAAACATAATGCAGAAGAATGTCAGATATTTTACACACATTATGGTCTCCATCCTACAGAAAGGATATTGTGAAACTTGAAGGGATTCAGAAAGGATTTACAAGAATGTTACCAGAGTTGGAGGTTTTGAGCTGCAGGGAGAGACTGAATAGGCTGGGCTGTTTTCCCTGGAGTGTTGGAGGCTGAGGGGTGACCTTGCAGTGGTTTATAAAAACATGAAGGGCATGCATAGGGTAAATAGACAAGGTCTTTTCCCTGGGTTGGGGGAATCAAGAGCTAGGGGGCATAGATTTAGGATAAGAGGGAAAAGATTTAAAAGGGACTTAAGGAGCAACGTTTTCAAGCAAAGGTTGTTGTGGGTATGGAATGAGCTGCCAGAGGAAGTGGTGAAGGCTGGTACCATTACAACATTTAAAAGCCATCTGGATGGGTGTATGAATGTCCAGATTACAGAGGAGGAAGTGCTGGATGTCTTGAAACAGTTAAAGGTGGATAAATCCCCAGGACTTGATCAGGTGTACATGAGAACTCTGTGGGAAGCTAGAGAAGTGATTGCTGAGCCTCTTTCTGAGATATTTGTATCATCGATGGTCACTGGTGAGGTACTGAAAGACTGGAGGTTGGCAAACGTGGTGCCACTATTTAAGAAGGGTGGTAAAGACAAGCCAGGGAACTATAGACCAGTGAGCCTGACCTTAGTGGTGGGCAAGTTGTTGGAGGGAATCCTGAGGTGTCCTGAGGATGTACATGTATTTGGAAAGACAAGGACTGATTAGGGATAGTCAACATGGCTTTGTGCATGGGAAATCATGTCTCACAAACTTGATTGAGTTTTTTGAAGAAGTAACAAAGAAGATTGATAAGGGCAGAGAAGTAGATGTAATCTATATGGACTTCAGTAAGGCGTTCGACAAGGTTCCCCATGGGAGACCAATTAGCAAGGTTAGATCTCATGGAATACAGGGAGAACTAGCCATTTGGATACAGAACTGGCTCAAAGGTAGAAGACAGAGGATTGTGGTGGAGGGTTGTTTTTCAGACTGGAGGCCTGTGACCACTGGAGTGCCACAAGGATCGGTGCTGAGCCCTCTACTTTTTGTCATTTACATAAATGATTTGGATGCGAGCATAAGGGGTACAGTTAGTAAGTTAGCAGATGACACCAAAATTGACGGTGTAATGGACAGTGAAGAGGGTTTCCTCAGATTACAACAGGATCTGGACCAGATGGGCCAATGGGCTGAGAAGTGGCAGATGGAGTTTAATTCAGATAACTGCGAGGTGCTGCATTTTGGGAAAGCAAATCTTAGCAGGACTTATACACTTAATGGTAAGTCCTAGGGAGTGTTACTGAACAAAGAGACCTTGAAGTGCAGGTTTATAGTTCCTTAAAAGTGGTGTCGCAGGTAGATAGGATAGTGAAGAAGGCATTTGGCATGCTTTCCTTTATTGGTCAGAGTACTGAGTACAGGAGTTGGGATGTCATGTTGTGGCTGTACAGGACATTGGTTAGGCTATTGTTGGAATATTGCATGTAATTCTGGTCTCCTTCCTATTGGAAAGATGTTGTGAAACTTGAAAGGTGTCAGAAAAAATTTACAAAGATGTTGCCAGGGTTGGAGGATCTGAGCTAGAGGGAGAGACTGAATAGGCTGGGGCTGTTTTCCCTGGAGTGTCGGAAGCTGAGGGGTGACCTTATAGAGGTTTATAAAATTATGAGGGGCATGGATAGGATAAATTGACAAACTCTTTTCCCTGGGGTTGGGGAGTCCAGAACTAGAGGGCATAGGTTTAGGGTCAGAGGGGAAAGATATAAAAGAGACCTAAGGGGTAACTTTTTCACACAGAGGGTGGTACGGGTATGGAATGAGCTGCCAGAGGAAGTGGTGGTGGATGGTAGAATTGCAACATTTAAGAGGCATTTGGATGGGTATATGAATAGGAAGGGTTTGGAGGGATATGGGCCGGGTGCTGTCAGGTGGGACGAGATTGGGTTGGGATATCTGTGCCAGCATGGAGAGGTTGGACCGAAGGGTCTGTTTCCATGCTGTACATCTCTATGACTCTATAAATAGGAAGGGCTTAGAGGGATATGGGACAAGTGCTGGCAAATGGGACTAGATTAGTTTGTGATATTTGGTCAGCCTGGATGAGTTGGACACGGACACACACACACACACACACACACACACACACACACGTAAATAATGTTCCTGCCTTTCTACATAACACCTTGCATGGGAAAACCATTCACTCTGTTCATCTACAGTTCCTTCAAACTTCAAACTGAGTGAATGTGCGAAGCTATCTCAATCAGAATCAGATTGGGGGATCTCTCACTTGTTCAGGTAGGATTCAGATTAATGTAGTTGGCAGCCCTCACTAAGTCTGGCTATATTTCTGTTTTCTAGGAACCAAATAATGATAAATTAATATGACACTCAATGATAAATAATAAAACTTAAACCTTTATTTTGTAATTAGGTTAGAAATGTCAAGTTGGATTCTAAATGAGCCAGGAAGCCAGCCATCGAATTAACTCATATTCAGATACTTCCCAACTATTATCGTGGACCCGGGTCAAATCCTATCAATGACAGATGGCAGAACTTCAACTGAAACACGTGGAATTATGATTCTAATCTGACGATGAAAGCCTTGTCAATTGTTGTTAAAACCCATCTGGTTCTCTAATGCCCTTTAGGGATTAGGCCTGTCCTTGTCTTCTCTGGGCTACATGTGACTCCAGACCCACAGCAATTAGTGTGGTTTATGGAGGTCAGCCATCTAAGTTCCAGGCCCTCACAGCAGGAGGTCCTCAAGATTGTGTCCTAGCCCTAACTATCTTTAGGGACTGTATAACTGACCTTCCCTCAGGCAGAATGTCATGAGTCCGAGGGTTCGTTAATACTCGCACAATGTTCAGCAGCATTCTTCCCTCCTCAGATACTGAAGCTCTCCATGTGGCTCTGCAGCAAGATCCTGGCAACTTCCAGGCCCGGGCTGACAAATAACAATAAATATTCGGCCACACAAGTGCAAAACAATTACTATCTTCAATCATCTAAATAATGCCTTTTGACATTCAATGGCTTTGCTGTTCCTGAATCCCCTAAGATCAACAACCTGTGAGTTACATTGAGCTGAAAATGAAACGGATTTACAGTGTGGCTATAAGAGGAGGTCAGGGGGCAAGGTCAGTGCAGTGAGGGATGTACCTCATGGCTCCAAAAGCCTCTCCACCATCTCCAAGGCACACGTCAGGGGTGTGATGGAATACTCCCCACTTGCCTGGATGGAAATATCTCCAAGATCCCTCAGGAAATGGGATCCCAGCATGACCAAGCAGCCATAGAAAAGCACAATGTTGCAGACACCCAAAATCCGAAATGAAATCAGAAAGTGCAGGAGAAATTCAGCAAACCTGGTAACACCTGTGGAGAGAAATATCGAGTTAACCTTTGGAGTCCAATATAATTCTTCTTCAGAACAGTGCTGATCAGGAGTCATGTTGGACTAGAAACATTCATTCTCTTTCTCTCTTCACAGTTACAACAGACCTGCTGAGTTTTTCCAACATTTTCTCTTTTACGATGAAGTTACCAGTTTGATTGGCACCACATCTACAAACATTCAGTCCATCCACAACCAGCGTTCAGTAGCAGCATTGAGTGTCATTGACAATAAGCAACAATGCTCCGTAGACATCATCTTCAACATCTATGGCCACTACCTTCCTAAAGACAAAGGCAGTAGATGCATGAGAACACCATGACCTGCATGTTTCCTTCCAAACCACTCACAATCCTGACTTGGATTATATTCCTTCAGTAAAGTTGCTTTAGTCCCAGTGAACCATAGGGCTGCTCTCTCAGAGACACAGTTGGTCGTGAGTTTAACCAGTGGAGGGGCGGGATTGAGAAGGTGGGAATTTCATGGTGATCTCAGCCAGTGTAGGGATTGAACTTGTGCTGTTAACATAGAACCTAGAACAGTACAGCACAGGGCAGACCTTCAGCCCTTGATGTAGTGCCGACTTTTTTTCCACCCTAAGTTCAAACTAAGTGACATACTTTCATTGTTCTATCTTCTATGTGTCTCTACAAGAGTCGGTTAAATGTCCCTAATGTCTCTGACTCTATTCCCACCGCTGGCAGTGCATTCCACACACCCACCACACTCTGTGTAAAGAATCGACCTCTAACATCTCCCCTAATCCTTCCTCTATTACCTTAAAATGATTCACCCTTGTGATAGCCATTTCCACCTTGGGAAAAAGTCTCTGGCTATCCACTCTTTCATTGCCTCTGTTGGGATATATATCTATACCCCTAGGGAGGGCAGACCTGTAGTTGCTGCTTGGGAAATCGGAGGGCGCTGCGAAGCTGCTGTTTGGACTGTTTACTGAAACTGCCTGTGCAGCTGGACTACCAAGGTCAGACCAATACAATGGCAGCCTTTACTCGGAGACCTTGTTTACAAGACAGACCATCTCGTGGATACCTGCCAAGGCCGAGGCCTGTTCACAGGAGGCCTTTGTCTGTGAGAGATCACGTGTGTGAGTGATTACGTAGCGTTAGCTTAGCAAACAATATATCAAGCAGGGGTTTTTGGAAAGATTTCAGAACGCGCCTTCTCCAGTGAGCAGTAAATATCTCACTGTATGTTCTGTGTACGTCTCTCTCATTAAACCAGCTTTTTTTTGAATCAGATCCAGTGTCTCTCTCCTTCAAACGAACACGGGGACGGTAGCCCATCCTAACAACTCTCATCATCTTGCACAACTCTATCATCCTTCTTTGCTCAAATAAGAAAAGCCCTAGCTCCCTCAACATTTCTTCATAAGACATGCCCTCCAGTTCAGGCATGCATCCTGATAAATCTTCACTGCACCCTTTCCAGAAACTTCCATATCCTTCTCATCATGAGTCGACCAGAACTGAACACAATATTCCAAGTATGTTCTAACCAGGGATGTGTAGAGCTGCAGCATAACCTCATGGCTCTTAAACTCAATCCCCCTGCTAATGAAAGCAAACACACCATCCAGCTTCTTAACAACCCAACAACGTGGGTGACAACTTTGAGGGATCTATGGACACAGAACCCAAGCTCCTTCTGTTCCTGCCAAGAATCCTGCCTTTAACCCTGTATTCTATATTCAATATTGACTTCCAAAATGAATCAACTCACACTTTTCCAGGTTGAACTCCATCTGCCACTTATCAGCCCAGCTCTGCATCCTGGTAATGCCCCATTGCAACCTACCACAGCCCTCCATACTGTTCACCATTGCACCAACCTGCATGTCATCAGCAAACTTGCTAATCCACCCTCCCACCTCCTCATCCAGATCGTTTACAAAAATCACAAAGAGCAAAGGTCTCAGAATGGATCCCTGTGGAGCACCATTGTTCACCAAGCTCCAGGCTGAATACTTCCCATTTCCCACCAGCCTCTGTCTTCCATGGGCCAGCCAATTCTGTATCCAGATCGCCAAGGGGATTTCAGCAGCTTTGAGACACATCTTTGAAACTTGTTCTGTGCCTGTCCATGGAACGCCTGTGTTAGTAACTCTCTGCTGACCATGCGTTCAGTAACATGAGGATTCCCCTCGACGGTATTGATTTAGACCAGGCTTCTAACTTTGAGTTGAGAGGTATTTGATTTAATTATACTTTCCTCAAGATTGTGTTCTCAAATCATAAAATCTCTTCAGTGTGGAAGCAGGCCATTCAGTCCATCAAGTCCACACTGACCCTCTGAAGAATAGGCCACCACCCCTAAACCTGCAACCCTGCATGTCCCATAGCAAATCCACTGAGCCTGCACATCCCTGACACGATAAGCAATATAGTGTGGCCAATCCACTTAACTCACACATCTATGGACTGTGGTAGGAAATCCACTCAGACACAGGGAGAATGTGCAAACCCCACCCAGACAGTCCCCAAGGGTGGACTGGAACCTGGGTTCCTGGTGCTGTGAAGCAGCAGTGCTACCACTGAGCCATCATGCCACTCCAAAGCTGCAGTGGACATTCAGGCAGACCAGAGGATTTAGTGACCCACTCCTGATAAGTCATGGTGACTGTAGTTACAGCATCTGGATCTGTAACCTGACCAACAAAGCAGAAGCTGGAGAGAGAGGAAACTCTGTAAAATAGAATGAGGAGTCACAGTCAGATCAGCCAAGATTTTATTGATTGGCCCACTCCTGCATCTCATTCCTATATTTCTGTTTGGAAGAAGCCAATTACCTTTCTCTGCCAGGATAACATGCAGGTCAGGAGTGAGTCAACTCCTTCCGTTCCTGGGGAACAGGAGCCTGCGGGCTCATGAGCCTCCAGATTTCCCTGTGTACCAGTCTTGGTAAGATATAGAATATACACAGATCCCTCCAAAGTTCAAACGGCAAAAGGAAAAGGTGACTCACGATGGTTAACAAACGCAGTTAAAGGAGGATATCCCTGAGATTGCTCAGATGGTGGGGCACCGCAGTACAAGGGAGGGTCTGTGGAATGGGCCCAATCTTGAATTCTGGATGGACAGGAAGTTAGAAGTTCTTCGGGAAGCCCACCACATGCCTGAGTCACCTCGAGTGTGTATGAGGTGTCACGGCCGAGTGCCTTGTCTGGAGGTTATGGATAGCTCGGATCGTGAACTGGAGATGGACTGATGCCTTTGCAGTCAGTTGTGCCGGCGTTAGCAGGCCTGCTCCTCTGCTGTCCAACCCTGCACCCCAAGTTCTTTCCTCCCTCAGCCAGCACAATCCATGTTCAAGGAGGAACCTGTTCCCGAGCAGCGGTTCCCTGATGAGAGCCGATACTGCCATAGAGGGAGAGCTCCGGTGTGAGTCAACTGTATCCCAGACTGTGATCAGGTCCAGGTAGAAGACAGGCAATTCCTGGAACAAGACCCAAGTCTGGGACCACTGCTCGGAAAGGAACTACATGTCCTAACAGAGGCCGCACACCTGTCAGAAGAAATACATGATCAGGGCCCACCATCTTGGAGGAGGCTCGATGTGAAGGTATCGCTGCAGGGTCTGAAGGTGGAAAGTTATGGGTACAAACTCACACCAGCGCCTGAACACCCTCCTCAAGCAGGAGACCCAGAACCGCAGCAGTGACCTGGTGTTACCCTCTAGGCCCAGAAAATCCCCAGTGAGATTTATCTGTATGGGGTGGGTGACAAAGCTAGGGGGAGGGGCCAATGTGACCAGGCGGTACCCAACATGGCAGCCACCAGCTGGTTTCTGGCCATCACTCATGCCCTGTAAGACAACATTCAGAGCAGTCCTGTCTTCTGTGCTGGGCGAGTGGTTACCTGGGTCACCAACATGGGCCAATTTGCCAGCCAGGATTCCTCAGCTGGCCAATGAAAGACTCCCAGGTCGAGGAGGTGAGTGGTAATTCCCCCTGAAGCACCGGAGCTCATCTGGCAGGGCGTCCATCTGTCACAGTCCGACCAAATGGTCCAAGCGCCTTGCTCCAGGTGATCCTTGCAGAGGACATTGCTGAGTGGACCTCCTTGCACTTTCCCATCCTCTGCAGCTCTGTGAACATGAGGAGTGAGTCGTCGGTGTACACCAAGAAAACCCAGCTCGAGCCCCAGCCCATGCAGAGCCATACCTGAAAGCAGCTTAATGTAAACTATACAGGAGTGGGACCATGCAGAGAGAGGAAAACCGGCCTATACAGGGGACAGGCCTGACCCACTGCTCTCCCAAAGCACAAGCTTACCTTCGGGGACCTGTTAACCTTTCCCGGACACTCTGCGGCAGTGTACAGAGTCAGGTCTGAGTGACCTGCACATTCCGAACATAAAAGCTCACAGTGTCCTGAGCAGATACTCTCGATCCACTCTGTTAAACATCTTTCCCTGATCAAAGGAGAAAAATACGCAACAGGCCAATCCTTTGGGAATAATCGATCACATTCCGTCCCAAGAAGATGTTATTGTGGATGATCCAGATCTTTAACAAACAGAGGTCCCCTTCATAGATAACAGACTGGTGGTGACCCTGCCCCAAGAAAGGACCATACCTCCAGGACTCACACATTTTCACCTCCACCCCACCCCCCCAGGACATCCCAGAATGCCCTGAGGAACTTCCCGCCAGCCCCTGGGGTCCTGTTTCTGTAAAAATGCTGGAGGGCACCGGTTAGTTCCTCCAAGCTCTGAGGGGCATTGAGTTTCTTGGCCCCGTTACAGCTGACCTGCGGCAGGTTGTCCCACAGAACCTTGTCAGCTTCCTCGCTGGACAGATCTGGAGAGAACAGAGCAGGAATAGACCCTGACTTGGGCCCTGATGCCACTTCTATCTGAGACAAGGGATCATCAGCAGTTAGCAGCACAAGGAGCTGCTGGTGGAGCCCATGCCTTTTTTCCAGCGAGTAGAAGAAATGGGAGCCGCGGTCAAGATCCCAATGGAACTGGATTCACGAACTCATGTACGCACTCCAGGACCCAAAGGGATCCAGACCCTGGGGCACAGCCTTCTGCTCTTCATGCACCATCCCATAGGGCCAGGTCCATGTCCGGCTGACCGCAACATAACTCTGGATCAAACACCTCCTTCTCCAACTCCATGATCCTGGATTTCCAACTTTTCATTGACACCCATGTGCACCCCTGACAGAAGACATGGACGTGAGTCTTGCTGACATCCCTCAAGGAGGGGAAGCTCCCCCTGCTTCCCTCTCCAGCCAGTCCTGAAGTAGCAAAACAAGTCCCAGAACAGCTTGTGCCCCAACAGCAGGGTGTTGAAGTGTCAATACCCCGACCTCGCCCAGGTATGGAACGGACTGAGCTCCACTCGCACCAGGTTGTCACCGGAGATCACCTCCTGACACATCGAGGCCTTCAGAACACAGAAGGTGTACGCCCTGAAAATGTACAGACGGTCAGTCCTGGACACTCCAACCCCAGGCCTCACAAAGTTGATGGCAATGGAATCCAGTGTACATTTCACCAGGCATCTACCAAGTCTCTCAACTTGCCCATCGATGCTGAGCTCTTCTGGGTATCTCCATGGCCCCTCCTCCTGAGAAGGATGGGCTCCCCCTCACTGATGGATGGAAGAAGACTAGATGCTTCCTTGTCCTAAATGCTCATGCACCATCTAAGCTGCAGATACCTTCATGAAGTGAATCATTGAGCCTCTGAAATGAACCATGAGTTGGAGCAGATGGCTGGGTCACCTTGACCCTCAAGATCTCCAGCTGGGAAAAGAGGCCAACAAGATAGCCAGCCCTCCAGAATTGGAGGCCAGTGACTCAGGAAGACCCTTCCCTGCCACTCCAGGAGCCATGTAGCTTTGTCTCCTGATACAGTCGGGATTTATTGCAGGAGGCTCACTGTGTAGATTCATTCCCTGAGGAGCGAAGGATATGATATCTGCGCTTGGCCTTCCTGCTGCCTTTGACGTTGAGGCTAGCTATGAATGGGTTACCAGCAACAACAAAAGAATGAGAACTAACTTACTGAGTGGGGGAGGGACTCTTTTCCCCCTCCACACACAGAGGGCACTGCAAATGGAGGAACCATCTGCTCACTCACTGATCATGATTGGTCGCTTGGGTGTTGGCAGCGGTCTTCAAGGCAGACCAGTTCCTCCAGAGTAGTCCCACCTCCTTGCAGGCATGACACCGCACAGCCTTCACTGACCAGAATGCCTGGTAAACAAAGACCTCCTTTAGACCAATCAGTACTGACACCATCCCCGACATCATCTCCCCGAGCTGGTGAAGGTGCGATGGAAGTAAATCAAATGGAACAAAGGCCAGGATGTTCGTCAAAATGATCCTCTGGGAAATTACCTCCAGAGGGTCAACACGCAATAACATCCTAGTGACAGTAAGGCCCTTCTCCAGGGTGAGTTGCACCACCTGCTCAGTCTTCAGGAAGAACACTGCCTTCCCTACATCTTTGATGTAGTGACAATGGTGGGGGACCCAGACTAGCCCCACCAAGGCCGCTGACTGGTCTTAATGGTCATGTTGGGGTGAATGTAACATTTTGTCCCGAGCTGTGTTTTTTTTTAAATAAGGAAAGGGTGACGATGCCCCAGGAAGGGCTGGTGGGGGAGGTGGAAGATGCATCCACCCCCACTAGGAATGACTGGGCCCCACCCTGGGTGTTGTTTTACAGAGTCCTGTGATCACCGTCGCCCCTCCCAAACCAAGACCAACACCTCTCCTCACACAAATAGTCAGTAAAGGAAACTGAGAGAGTCCTGTTAGGCTTGACCTGCCAGTCCAGTCGCCCAGGCAACCATGCCCCGACCTGCTACCCAAACCACAGGTGCAAAGCAGTTGTTCCCCAATGCCCAGAGCAATAGTCCCTGGCAGCAATAGGTTACAGTCACAAAGCAGCAGCAATGAGGAGATGGTCCAGGCTCCAAATAGTTCCAGGCCCCAGGCTCCAACATACAGCCACTCACTATAAATGTTCAGCCCCTCCAAGAAATTAGTGTCCAGGCCAGAATCTCCAAGACTCTAGGCCTCAACCTACTCCAGCTGCTGTCAGTTGCAACAACTCAGCATCTATTTTCCAAGGACGGCAACAACAGAGCGCAGACTCCTGACATACTGCCCTCTATGGGTGAACAATCCTCTGCCGTTACTCTGTCTCCTGACGTTAATCCAGTTTTGTAACCAAGTGGCAAGATCACTCTGAATCCCATGTGATCGAACTTCACTAATTAGTCTACTTTGTGGAACCTGGTCAAAAACTTTACTAAAGTCCATGTAAACAACATCTACTGCTCTGCCCTCATCCACCTTTTAGATAACTTCTTCAAAAAACTTAATTACATTTGCAAGACACAATTTTCCTCATACAAAAGGATGCCAACTATCCTGAATCAAATTCTGCCTCCATAAATATCCAAAAATCTTAGTTTTTAAGCTCACCTCCAACAATTTAACCACAACAGATGTCAGTCTCACAGGTTCGATAGTTCTCCTTATAACCCTTCTGAAACAAAGGCACAATATTAGACACTGCCCAGTCATCAGGCACCTCACTCGTAGTTATAGATGATGAAAACATTTTGCAAGGGGCCCCGTAATTCCCTCCCTGACTGTGCACATCTTGAGTGGGATGCATTGGACCCAGTCCCATCTTTGTATTCCTGAAAGCCTCCAGAACATCTTCTTCTGTGATGTGAACTGTTTTTAAAACATTAATATTTATTATTACATTAAAGGAAGAGGCTAATTAAAATATTAGGTATCATTTTATGACAGTGAATTCAGAGAAATTTAGAACCCAGCAAAGGAGGACCAAGAAACTGCTCGGAAAATCAAAGGGAGAATGTGAATGCAGACAAGATACAAACAAATGGACAAAAAGCTTCCATCGCTATTTGAAGGGAAAAGGAAAACAAAGTCCAATGTGGAGTAGTGAATGTGTGGACAGGATAAATTATTGTAGAGAACACGGAAATTACTGGGAAAATAAACAGCTACTTTGTGTCTGTCTTCATGGAGTAAGATTCAGGAAATCCCCCAGAAACACCAAGTGACTGTGGGCCTTGTGCAAATAAAGAAAATAAAACCCTTCCTTATCAGGGAGGAGGTAGGATTTGGAAACAAAGCTGGATTAAGCATTGCTAAGTCTGACAGACGAAATGTACTTCATCCCAGAATTCCGGAGAAAGCAGCAATAGAAACATTGATTGCGTTGGACAGCATTGTGTTTTACTCTGGTCATTCGCAAAGGCAGGAGTCCATTCTGGGTAAGTGGAAGGTGATTAACCTGGGAGACAATAAGGACTGCATATATTGGAAGTCAGAGTCAACAAATGTGAAGCTGGAACAGCAGAGCAGGTCAGGCAGTCTCCAAGGAACAGGAAAATCAATGCTACTGGCCAAAACTCTTGGATAACCGGAATGTTATGAACTTAATCCGACTATTTGAGAAGGGAAGAAGAAGGAGATTGGTGACCTACAGATTTGGTAACTTGTTATCCACGGTCAGGAATCGGTTAGATTCTATGATAAAGAATGTGATCTTAGATATTTAGAATGTAACAGGTAAATTGGAGAGAATGATTATGCATTTATGAAAGGGAAATCATTACTGAGAAATGTTTTTCAAATTATTTGAAGATGTTACTTGTAAACATGGACAATGGAGAACCAGAGAGATGGTATAGATGTGTTTTCCGGATGATTTTTGAAGACCTCACACAGTGAGTTCGCAAATAAAGTTAAAGATGAGAGTATTGGCAAGAACATGTGCAAATGGAAAAATAAAAGTTAGGTTTGCCTTCATTGAAAGGGATTTGGAATATTGAAGAAAATACATCCTGCATCAGTTGTAGAGAGTGTTGGGGAAACTATATCTGGAGTGTTGTGTTCTGGTCTCCTGATCTGAGGAAGAATATGCTGAGTACAGACAAAGTACAATGGAGATTCTCCAGATTAATTCCTCAGGAGGGAAAACTGTCTGATGAGGAAACGTGGCCTGTGCTATTGAGAGGTTCAAAAGAATGAGGCATGATCACGGCAGAGGAGCCTGACTAACACAAAGACATGGATATAAGTGCTGGCAGGCAAGATTAGGAAGAATCCCAAAATATTCCACATGCACATCAAGCAGAGCAGAGAACCAGGGAGCAATTAGAGCCCATTAAAAACCATCAAGGCAATCTGTGTGTGAAGCTGATGACCATTGGCAGATCCTTACATGAGCGATTCACATCTGTTTTACTTGGATGCAAGTACAGCATTCAGGAAGGTGGACTATGAAGTTCTTCAACAGATTGGTATAAAATGTGAGAAGGGGTGGATGGTTTTAGTTGGTATGCAATTGGTCACATTCCCTGGTCTGAATGACTTGTGTCACAGGACACTGTGGGAGAGACGACAGAGGAAAAGGCCTGACCAAAAGTTTTAAGTCAGCTTTTGTCACTGATGTGGTGCCAGAGGGATGGAGAACAGCTGGTGTGGTCCCACAGTGAATATCAGATCAGTGTCATGGAAAGTATTGGAAAAAAGTAGGGAAGGAGCAAATCAATCTCCGTTTGGAAAGGCCAGGTTTGATCAGGGAGAGACAGCATGAACTTTCTCAGAGGGTAGTCTTGCCTAACAGATTTGAGTGACACATTTTCAAGAAAGCCATTCATCTTGATTCTTAGCAAGATCTTGAGAAAGTCCCACATGGGAAATTGAAACAAAGTAAAGTCTCATGGTGCCTTGGCAAGTTACATCCAAAATTGTCATCGTGGCAGAAGACAGAGCATGGTGGTAGAAGGCTGTCTGTGTGGCTGGAGACCAGTGTCCGTTGGGTGTACCACAGCGATCAGTGCTATGTCCCATATTATTTGTGGTACTCATGAATGTGGAGGGTGGGCGGAGGGGGTAATTTGTGGGGACTGTGATGAATAAGTTTGCATTTGACACCAACATTGGCTGGCATTAGGTATAGGCAGGTTACTCTGCACTTAGATGAGAATAAATGTCTGCACTGAGACTGATGAACCTGGGGAATTCTCTACCACATAAGGCCATGGAAGCCAAGGCCCTGAATGTAACTTAGGATCTCTAGATACTAAAGGGATAGTGAGAGAGCAGGAGTATGGTGGGGAAATGAAGGATCAGCTACCTTTATATTGAATGGAGAAAAAAATCGATAGACTGAAGGGGCCACTGCAGTTACTATTTTATATTTTTATGGTTGTTAATCACATTAAGAGATACGTACATTGTCTGGGAAAAGTGCACAGAGGCGAAGTTTGACAATATAGGTGACTCTTAACTGACTTCGAGGTATCATGAAAAGGGAGAGATGAATCACCCATTCAATAGTTTTGACTGAGGATGGTACATATACTGCATCCTTGTCTTTTACACTGATGTACAGGGCTGTTCCGTTATTCAGGGTGGGGATGTTTGTGCAGCCCTCCCCCCCAGTGAGTTGTTTAACTGTCTATCACTATTTATGACGGGATGGGACATGATCATTGGTCAATTGGTATTGGGATCATTTCACCCTCTCTATCAGATGTTAGTTCTGCTGCTTGGAATGCAAACAGCCAAGTGCAGTAGCTTTAATGGGGCTGCCATCAGTTTTCAGTAGACACGGTTTTGACCCTGGCATATTCACCCACACTCTTCACTGAACCATGGATTGATGGCAATGGTAGGTGGAGGGATTATCCTGGGAGAAAAGTTACAGATTGTGGTTAAACCTGAATCTGTTGCTGTTGTGGTCTACAGCACCACATGAATGACCAGTCTGAGCTGCAATATCTGCAATTCATTCTGCTTCCTGTCCCCCAGTTCACACCGAGACCCATTCACCCATCGTCCCTGTATTCAGTGACCTACTCTGGTTTCTGATGGAGGAACACTTCAATTTTAATATCTTCATTCTCCCTTCATAGTGTCACACCTCCAATTTATCATATCACACAAAATCCTTTAACATGTTCATCTGAACCACACAATTTTCTGTTGTATGATTTGTCGACCCCAGTCCAACACAGGCACCTCCTCACCATAGATTAAGGTGGGACTGGGAGGAAATCGGTTCTCACCATTGAGTGCAAGATAAACAAGACACAGACAAGACAAGGTCATAGGGAGATCATGAGAGAGAATGCATTAAAAATGTAGAAAGCAGTCAAAATGTGGTCAGGCTGTGAAGTTATGGAATTGAATATTAACTCCTACAGGCTGTAACGTACCGAAGTGTGAAGTGAGGTGTTACTCAAGCTTGGATTGTGCTTCAGTGGGACATTGCAGCAGGCCAGGACTGAAATGCTAGCATGAGAGCAAGGAGGTTATTGAAATGGGAAGCAATGTCTGACAGACAGAGTGGAAGGGTTCCCCAAAGTCATCTCTGTTTGGTCTCCCAATGTGAAGGAGACTGCATTGTGAGCAACAGTGACAGTAGACCGGATTGAAATGGTCCAAATAAAATGTTGCTTCATCTGGAAGGTGTGCTCCGGGCTTTGGATAGTGAGGAGGGAAGAGGTGAATAGGTAAGTGTTGCAGCTTCTGTAATTGCATGGGAAGGTGCCATGGGGGAGTGGGGAAGTGTTCGGGGTGATGGAGGGTGTCTCTGAGGGAACGGACCTTATGAAAAAGAACAAAGATCAAAGAACAAAGAAAAGTTACAATCCAGGAACAGGCCCTTCAGCCCTCCAAGCCTGAGCCAATCCAAATGTACTGTCTAAACCTGTCGCTCAATTCCTAAGCATCTGTATCCCTCTGCTCCCCACCTACTCATGCATCTGTCCAGACACATCTTAAATGAATCTACCGTGCCTGCCTCTACCACCTCTGCTAGCAACGCGTTCCAAACGCCCACCACCCTCTGTGTGAAGTACTTGCCCCCTGTATCCCCTTTAAATGTTTCACCTTTCACCTTCAAAGCTTGACCTCTCATTATTGAATCCTTCACCCTGGGATAAAGCTTGTCTCTATCCACCCTGTCTGTACCCTTCACGATTTTGTAAACCTCAATCAAATCCCCCCTCAATCTCCTTCTTTCTAATGAAAACAGACCTAACCTACTCAACCTCCCTTCATAGCTCGCACCTTCCATCCCAGGCAACATCCTCATAAACCTTCTTTGCACCCTGTCCAAAGCATCCTCATCCTTTTGGTAATGTGGCGACCAGAACTGTACACAGTATTCTAAATGTGGCCACACCAATGTCTTGTACAATTTTAACATGACTTGTCAGCTCTGATACTCAATACCCCATCCAATGAAGACAAGCATACTGTCTGTCTTCTTGACCACTCTATCCACCTGTGCAGCAACCTTCAGGGTACAGTGACCTGCACTCCCAGATCTCTCTGCCCATCAACTTTTCCCAAGGCTCTTCCATTCATTGTATAATTCACTCTAGAATTAGACTTGCCTAAATACATCACCTCACATTTGTCTGAACTGAACTCCATCTGCCACTTTTCCACCCGACTCTCCAATCTATCTATACCCTCCTGTATTGTCTGACAGTCCCTTATGCTTTCTGCTACTCCACCAATCTTCATGTCACCTGCAAACTTGCTGATCAGACCAACAGTGCCCTCTTCCAGATCATTTATGTATATCACAAACAACAATGGCCCCAACACTGACACCTGTGGACCACCATTGGTCACCTTTCTCCATTTCGAGAAACTCCCTTCAACTACTACTCTCTGTCTCCTGTTGCTCAACCAGTTCTTTATCCACCTAGCTAGAACACCCTGCACACCATGTGACTTCACTTTCTCTGTTAGTTTACCATAGGGAACCTTATCAAACAACTTACTAAAGTCCATGTATATGACATGAACTGCCCTTCCTTCACCTGTCAACTTGGTCACTTCCTCAAGTAACTCTATTAAGTTGGTAAGGCACGATCTCCCTTGCATAAAACCATGTTGCCTATCACTGATGAGCCCATTCTTTTCTAAATATAAATAGATCCTAACCCCCAGATCTTCTCCAGAAACTTTCCCACCACTGACGTCAGGCTCACTGGTTCGTAGTTACCTGGAATATCCTTACTACCCTTCTTGTACAGGGGGACAACATGAACAACCTTCCAGCCCTCTGGCACCTCACCTGTGTTTAAGAATGCTGACAAGGGATGAGAGGGGACAATGTGTTTGATGGTGCTGTCCTGCAGGAGGTGGTGGAAGTGGCTGGGGATGATTGTGTGAATGTGGAAGTGAGTGCAGTGGAAAGTGAGGACAAGGGAATCTCCATCATTGTTCTGGAAAGGAGGTGAAGGGGTGAGGGTATAAGCACAGGAGGTGGGTCCGTCACAGATGAAAGTCCTGTCCACCAGAGTTGGGGCGGGGGAGGATTTCTCATTTGAGGGAAAGCGAAGCCATGTCAGAGGTTTCCCACTGGAATGTGGCATCATCAAACAGAAATAACAGAGAGACAGGGAAACTGGGAGAATGGAGTTACTCTCGGCTGATCATGTGTTCGGGCCACATGGAGAAGATCTTCTTGAAAGATTGAAAAGAATCAAGCATTTTCATTGCAGATTTTGTCTTACATCTAACCTAAAGCGGGATGTAAAAATATAGGGTCAGACACTTAAATAGATATTTCATAACGCTCAGCAATGATTGTTTCTGTTCAAAAAGAAGGACTCAATAAGAAGATGAACAACCCACAGTTTAAAGATTCTGTCAAGGAGAGTATTCAATCACAAACTAGAAAATTCAAACTGGCAAGAACTGGTGTAGGCCCGATTTGGAATGCTTATTTTCGGAATAAGAGGCAGATTGTATAAAATGAAAAACAAGAAAAATGTTATGAAAATAAATTGGCATGAAATCTCAAAACAAGTAGCAAGCATTTCTCTGTGTATACAAGAAGATAGTTCAAGATGGGTGTGTGATCCTTCGAAGAAAGAAAGTCAGGCAAGTCCACGTCTCCATTTTGCCAGAGCTGTGAGGAGAGGAGGAGTGGTGAAGAAAGGGCTGCGGAGAAGGGTGAGTTTTCCCGCATTAAAAGGGACTTACCTCGGGAGTTGGACCTTCATTTGCGGAGAGTTGTGAGGGAGGAGCGAAGGACTTCTAGGATGTCATATATTTGTGTGGTTGCATTGCCCATAACACTATTCGGGTAGTGTCTTCCACCCATCCTCCTCCTCTAACCAAAAAAAAAGGTTCTGTGCGCCAAATTGGTAAGGTAACAAGTTTATTTTTTATTCCTTATTTTTCAACAGTTTCTTTGGGAATTTAGAATCATGGAAATGGAGGAGAGGGCAGTTGAATGTTCCTCCTGCAGAATGCGGGAGGTAAAGGTCACCAGTAGTGTCCCTGCTGACCACATCTGCGGAAGGTGCACTCAACTCCAGCTCCTTGAAAACCACGTTAGGGAACTGGAGCTGGAGCTGGATGAAGTTCAGATCATTCAGGAGGCAGAGGGAGTTACAGGGAGGTAGTCACACCTCAGGTACAAGAAAAAGGCAGATGGGTTACAGTCAGGGGACGGAAAGGGAACTGGCAGGCAGTGCAGGGGTCCCCTGTGGCCATTCTCCTCAACAATAAGTATACCATTTTGGATACTGTTTGGGGGGATGACTTACCAGGGGAAAGCAGTGGGGCACAGGCTCTGGCACAGAGTCTGTCCCTGCTGCTCAGAAGGGAAGGGGAAAGAGGAGCAAAGCAGTAGTCATTGGGGACTCTATAGTTAGGGGGACAGATGGGAGGTTCTGTGGGGGTGAGAGAGATCACGGTTGGTGTGTTGCCTCCCAGGTGCCAGGGTTCGTGATGTCTCTGATCGTGTTTTTGGGATCCTTAAGGGGGATCCTTAACAGCCCCAAGTCATGATCCACATTGGCACCAATGACATAGGTAGGAAGAGAGATGGAGATTGAAGGCAGAAATTTAGGGAGCTAGGATGGAAGCTTAGAGCTTGGACGAACTAGTTGTTGTCTCTGGTTTGTTGCCCGTGCCGTGTGCTAGTGAGGCAAGGAATAGGGAGAGAGAGGAGTTGAACACGTGGCTACAGGGATGGTGCAGGAGGGAGGGTTTTGGATTCTTGAATAATTGGGGCTCTTTCTGGGGTAGGTGGGACCTCTACAAGCAGGATGGTCTTCATCTGCACCAGAGGGGTACCAATATACTGGGGAGGGAAATTTGCTAAGGTTATTGGGGTGGGTTTAAACTAATCCAGCAGGGGGATTGGAACCATAATTGTATATAGAACATAGAACATAGAACAATACAGCACAGAACAGGCCCTTCGGCCCACGATGTTGTGCCGAACATCTATCCTAGATTAAGCACCCATCCATGTACCTATCCAATTGCCGCTTAAAGGTCGCCAATGATTCTGACTCTACCACTCCCACGGGCAGCACATTCCATGCCCCCACCACTCTCTGGGTAAAGAACCCACCCCTGACATCTCCCCTATACCTTCCACCCTTCACCTTAAATTTATGTCCCCTTGTAACACTCTGTTGTACCCGGGGAAAAAGTTTCTGACTGTCTACTCTATCTATTCCTCTGATCATCTTATAAACCTCTATCAAGTCACCCCTCATCCTTCGCCGTTCCAACGAGAAAAGGCCGAGAACTCTCAACCTATCCTCGTACGACCTATTCTCCATTCCAGGCAACATCCTGGTAAATCTTCTCTGCACCCTCTCCAAGTATAAGTTCAAGTATAGAAGAGGTTAAGAGTAGGGAGGTCCGATATCAAGTTTCAGGGACACAAGATGGCCCGGCAAGCAAGAAGTTGGTTTGAAGTGTGTCTACTTCAATGCCAGGAGCATTGCCACCAGGTATTACATTGTGGTAATACAAACAAGGACAGGAGTTAACGGTAGTGCCCTGGGTGGTGTGGGAGAGCAGAGAGAGACCTCAGGGTTCAGGGACATACTTCTTTGAAATTTGTATCCCAGTCAGACAGGGTGGTTAAGAAGGTGTTTAGCATGCTTGCCTTCATTGCTCAGACCTTTGCGTATAGGAGTTCTGACATTATATTGAACTTGTACAGGACAGTGATGAGGCCTCTTCTGGATTAATGTGTGCAATTCTCATCGCCCTGTTATGGGAAGGATATTATTAAAGTGGAGAGGGTTCAGTAAAGCTTTACCAAGATGTTGTCAGGAAGAGAGGGTTTGAGATATAGACATGGGCTGATGCATTGGAGGGTGAGGGGTGACCTTATTGATGTTTAAACAATCATGAGGGGCACAGACAAGATGAATGATAGTCTTTTCCCTTGGGTGGGGAGTTCAAACATGGGGGGTATATTTTTAAGGTGACAGGAGAAAGATTGAACAAGGACATGAGGGGCAATGTTTTTAGAATTTTGGATGTGGAATGAACTATCAGAGGAAATGGTGGATGTAGATACAGTTACAATATTTAAAATGCATTTGGACAAGTTCACGAATAGGAAAGGTTTGGAGGGATATGGGCCCAGCGCAGCAGGTGGGAATAGTTTAGTTTTGGAACATGGTCAGCGTGGCCTGGTTGGTCCGAAGGGTCTGTCCCTGTGTTGTATGACTCAATGACTCCATGACATTATGGTACGCAGTCAAAGCACACGTTAGTCTCTGCACACGCTCACTTCGCCCTCCAGCTCATGGGCTGGGACACAGCACGGGGAATGGTATTGTTGATGGATGGAGATACCGAGGGCTTTTATGTACAGTGGGTGTATAATGGAGGAACGACAGATCAGGAACTACAGAGGGACAGATCAGGATTGATGAAGCTGCACAAGGGAGGCAATTAGACAGGGGCCATGGAGGGGGACAGGGGCCAAATGTGCGGTGGGGGGGGGGCGGGGGGGGTGCGGGATTGTCCAATATTGAAGAGGGGCAGGTGCAGATTCCATCTCAGGATTGAACAACAGAACCAGGGAAGGAAACGAGGAGAAGGAAAGAGAGAGAGAAATGAGAGAAGAAGCAAGAAATGGGAAAGAACACAGATAAAGGTGGGAAAAAGAGAGGACAGAGAAAAAATACAAAAGAAGAGGCTGTCAGTAAGATAGAGAGAGCGAGAGAGAGAGAGAGAGATAGTGTGAGAGAGAAAGATAGAGGGAGAGAGAGATGTTGTGTGATACAGACAGAGGGTGAGAGACAGAGGCAAAGAGAGAGATAGGGAGAGAAAAGAGGAAAAATCAGACCGATATAAGCACGTGCTAAGGAAAGATATGGTGCGATTTAACAATTGATATTCACCATTCCAGTTGGTCTAAGCTCTTGCGATGGTCTCTCACACTCTTTCTCTCCCATTCAGGACAGACTCTGCTCCAGAGGCTTGCTTTTGAGATTCAACCATTCCCCACACTCTCACACACAGACACAGACTGAAACCGACAGATACTCACTCCCTGCTCAGTGTACACAGTGAACGTTGAGTAGGTTAGGATAGTTTTCATTAGAAAAAAGGAGATTGAGGGGAGACCTGATTGAGGTCTACAAAATCATGAAGGGTATAGACAGGGTAGACAGAGATAAGCTTTTTCCCAGAGTGAAGGATTTAACAACGAGAAGTCACACTTTCAAAGTGAGAGGTGAAAAGTTAAATGGGGATATATGCAGCAAGGACTTCACACAGAGAGTGTGGGTGTTGCGAGCAGAGGGAGTAGAGGCAGGCACAGTAGATTCATTGAAGATGCGTCTGGACAGATGCATGAGTAGGTGGGGAGTAGAAGGAGAGAGATGCTTAGGAAATGAGCAACAGGTTTAGACGGAGGCTTTGGATCAGCTCAGGCTTGGAGGGCCAAAGGGCCTGTTCCTGGGCTGGAAATGTTTTTGTTCTTTGATCTTTGAAGGGAAAATGGCTGCCAGAACTTGTTTGAAATATCCCCAAATCTCTCACTGAAAGCCCCCTCTCTGCCCAAGTCCCAGCTCATCCAGTCAGCTCCCAGCTCCATCTACCCAGGCATACCCCCCCCAGGGATGGAGCACAGCCAGAGCCATCTCAGTGGATTAGACGGGGGAGGGAGGGAGGAGTGTGAGAGAATGCAGCAGTTAAACAATTTCATCCAGTCTGCTGCCTTTGTATACTCCTACTTTGCATTTTATTGTCTTGGAATAAAAAACAAATATATTTCAAACTGATCAAATTCCTTTTGTCTGTGGTTTCCTATTGATCAATGTGACAAATCTCAACTTGCAATTGTCAGGAATCTAACCCAGGTCACCTGTTTGGAAGCCAGCTACACTAACCA